>NW_017307209.1:383247-393367 GCF_000935625.1 Nanorana parkeri
TATATATATATATATACTGTATATAAAACATGTTCCCACTTCAGTAAACATGACATTCTAAAAATTAGGTGCTAGATTTTGAAGAAAAAAAAAGAGAGTATGATCTGAATTATGACCATATCCCCATCTTTTTGAATTAGAGAAAGTTCTGGCATGATTGCAATCAGGGGCATAAGAAGATCAACTTCAGTGTTTGATGCAAGTCATGTTGCTGTCAGGTACTTGTATAAGGAAGGCATAATGTAGGGAAGATAAACATCTAGGAAGATGAAGATTACTAACATTTCATATATATTACAGAGGAATAGCTAGCTGTAGAAATAGTCACATTAATGGATGTCATGTGATGAACCCAATAACAAAGATGTACTTACATAAACTAACATCATTTGCAATGTATCTGAACCTTCGGCATACTTGAGCAACATTAGATAGGTCTTTGTGGAACAAATGAGCAAATATGTTAATCCACAGTTCATCTGGTAGAAGTAGCCACATGGAGTCATGGTCTCCATCTGGAGCCTGCACCAAAAATAAACATTATTTAATTCAATACAACCAGGTTGCTAATAGCTGGGCGGGGAGATGTTTAAGAGCCCTTTGACTGGTGCCCCGCTCAGCTCCTGGCAACCAGCGATGTCACTGGTTTCCAGGAGCTGAGGAGGACTCTCTGGCTGGTGTCCTGCCCTGCAGGTGACAACCAGTGATGTCGCTGGTTGCCAGGAGCTGAGAGGGACACTCTGAATGGTGCCCCTCCCAGCTGCTGGCAACTAGTGACGTCACCAGTTGCCAGAAGCTGGGCGAGACACTGGCCAGAGCCACCCAGTTAGCGTGCAGCACCCACACCCTCCCACTAATCCCCCCCCCCCAATCCCACTACTGGGGACAGCAAACACTAGTCAAAAACTGCATCATACTGGATGTGTTACGTAGGCTCCCAGGGTAGCTGGAGACATAGAAAATCTGATAAACATTAAGTCCAAAGCCTAAGGACACCAGTTGAGCTGTTCCAATTAAGATGAATATCTATACATGTGTTGCTTATTTAATCATGCTCTGTTTTTCATGACCCATAGTAATGGCTTGGCTAGTGATCTTCTTTTTGACCTGTCTGCTGCCATCCTTCACCATAGGTATCTTCAGAATATAGATATGACTGGACTGCTGATACTGTACTATATCTCTTGTCCTAGTACTATTGCAATCTGTCCACTGTGCTTGCCATCCAGGTATCCTGTCTGCTTTTATCTTCAATCTCAGTTCAAGACCCTGCCTTGCTCGGTTAAATCCTTTGACATCAGTCACTTGTTTCAGTCAATTTCTGGACTTCTGCTATCCTTCTTTGAGCATGTTTCTGTAGTACCAAAGTCCCTAAAACCCACCAATACAATCAGCAGTCCCCTGCTGCTGGCGACATATAAAACATAAGGACCTTATTATTTTTGTGGGTATTCTCTACTGTGTTTGTGCATTTTTTTGTGGTTTATTTACCCATTGAAGCCTGTGTGAGGGACCATCTGAATTGTTTTGACAAAGATGCTCAGTGACCACCCCTGAAAACAAAAAATAAAGTAAAAGCATGGTAAGGATATGACAGTATATAATACAGTTTTAATGAAGTACTGACCACCACATTTTCAAATCTATGTCTAATTAGACCATTCATAGCAGTGGCCATAAGATTTTACTCTAATTTTAATCACACAGAAACACTATAGAAATAATTGACTGCATTTCTTCAATTGAACCAGATGCCTCACATTAGATTGCAGCTTCAACAGGGTAGTGAGGGCCTATGTGACAAGAAGGGCCTATAGGATCCAATATTATGTGCCACTTTAAGAGCTTGTGTCGATGGGCAAATGTAGCATGATTTCAGGTGTATTTAGATTGTGTTTGAGATCAGTTTGAGATGCTTCTGAGATCTTTCAGAATCCATTGACAGCTGCATTTGACTTGATGCTGACCTCCTTCTGACCTGCATTTTACCTGCTTCTAAAGCTATACCAGGCTACTTAAAGCTGCCTTTCCATTACCATTGACTTGTATGGAGAGAAAAGCAGTTTTGAAAGTCTGCATACACAAGCCTTAAGGCCTCATTCACACTGCCGCGCATATACGCGCGTACGTACGTATTGTACCATATGCAACATATGCAAATAAATGGCTCCATACACACAGCCGCGTATGGAGCCGTATATATGCGCAAAAACAGAATGGAACAGAGATGCGTCCGGGCAGCGTATCTCTGCATATTTACACGCATATACGTATACGCGCGGACATGCGTGCAGCACATTAAAATTCCATTATGAGTGATGCATTCTGGGATTGCATATAGTGCACGCATATACACGCATAGGCGCTCCTATATACGCGCATAGACACGTATATACGCAATATAAAATGTTGCTTGCGTTGTGTGTGAATGAGGCCTTAATGTTGTTATTTTGCCTTTTCTCATTCATTGTTTGACTACATCCCTCCTCTATCTGTGCAAGAAATGTACAGCCCAGCACTGTGTAGAGAAAATCTTTGCTGTCCTGCAGAGAGTCAAATCTGAAACAATTTCTAACCTTGCATTGACACAGTGGAGGTGAGTGGTGAGCAGAACCGTATCAACAAATAATAGTGTTTCCTGTTCTATGTGTACATATGCCGTCAGTGCAGCAAAAGCTAACATTTCCAAATCCTTCATTGCTTTACAAAGCAGCTTTTAATAAAGGTAATGTAAAATAGTGACGCAAATGAAACACCACACAAATAATTATAAATGGCTGTATTTGTAATAATTCTCCATTTGGCCAAGTAATTTGTTTCCTTAGAACAAGCCTCCATTCATCAATTTAGACCTTATACAAATTATTTATATAAAGAGTTCAGTTAACTCCTTTTGTAAGGAAGATGCACTTTATTCAGCAAGAGGTCTAAAATGCATCAACTCATAGCACCCAAACATCTTCTACTGATCTGACTTTAGAAAAGTCAACTCTAATTTGATTTGCATTTGCATCATGCATGCAAGAACTGAATAAAGCCATTTGTAATGCGTTGCATCTATGCAGTTATATTATGGGCCTTTTCCCTTAAAATTACTTTTACAGCGTAAGTTCTATGAGAGTTAGGCTGGATGTTTTAATTCAGCTTTTGAAATACATGGGCTAATCCAAATGGGCAAACTACTTACATGCATTAGCAGTCTTCATATAAGCAGCAGCAACGCTTTTGTACTCAGCAGCTTTGCTAAGAGAGGTGGTGTTTTGTCTTTCAGCATGTGTTGTCATTTTGCTGGACATCTCATGGTCTAAAAGATACATGACTATCATTATATTACAAAAAACAGACAGGCTAGGCAGAAAACTTTATGCATGTATCACTGCAACTAATGTGCACATGAGTGGTTGACAAGTTAGACAAGTAGCACTAGTGACAGTGAAGGGATGTATGTTCCTTCAGTGTGTTACATTTTTGAATAGGAGACAATTTGACATATTCAGTAAGGTAAAAAAAACAGAATGTAAAATACAGTTACATGTAGAAAACAGAAAACAGAATTTTCTGCTGATCTGATTTATGTAAACTGATTGCTGTTTGTAGCACTTTACACATTATCATTACTTTTTGCACTCCTTTATTAAAGTAAACAATGATAAATTGAATAACAGTTTTTTACCATTTACTCAGGCTACCTATACAACTCAGGCCCTACGTTTTATGTGTCAATAGCTCCAATGACTGGATAACCAATAACCAATTACTATTATACTGGTAACTACAATTAAAAACAATATATTTTAGTTAACATATGCCTAGATAACATAACCTTGTATATAACCCTATACTGACCTGATGCTTTGCCGCTCTGCCACTGGTCATTTTTCCTTTTGGGTTCTGCTGAAGAGGGTCTTTGCATACGATGCTGTGATCTGTAAAATTGTTTTCCAAATCAATAGGATATTAAAACAGTTTAATATAACTAGGTTAAAAATATGGAAGTATATAAAATTACTTAACAACATTAATATGACTATAAATAGAGTCAGCATATAAAATGATGTCAGATAAAGATTCAAGAAAATTGTCATCCAGCCTCTATGCATCTCCTAGTGGGTACATTAATTATGCGGGATTCAAATCCTCTTGCAAGGCACAAGACAAGGCTATCCTTTGTCCCTACCCCTCTTGACATTAGTAATCAAACTCATCGCCCACCTTTTATGGACTCTCCAAATATTACTGGAGTACAAGTGGCTGAACATCACAACATTGACAGGGTTATTCACAAAAGGGTGAAGAGTTTGGAGAAGGCAGGAGAAGTGAACAATCTAGGAAAACATTCTCCAATTCAGCTCACTTTCCAGTTCAGCTTTTTTGTCCTAGATTGTTCACTTCTCCTGACTTCTCCAAACTCTTCACCCTTTTGTGAATAACCCTGTAAGCCTCTTTGCAGATGACATTATTCTCACCATCACCAACCCCTTAACTTACCTTCCTAACTCAAACATCCTTCTGGCACAATTTGGATGCAGGCCAGTTAGGCCAGCGTACAAAACATGACAACACCACATAAACTATGAGGGTTATTCAAAAAGCTGCAAAAGGCAGACGTGTGAATAACTGACCCGAAGTGAAGTGAGCCAAACGTTGTTCGGCTATTCACTTCAGGCTTGTATGGCTGATTTCAGCCGTACATCGCCACACAGCATGTGCACATTAAAATTCCATTACGAGTGATGCATTCTAGGATTGCATATAGTGCACGCATATACGTGCATAGATGCTCGTATATACGCGCATAGACGCGTATATACGCAATATAAAGATTTTCTTGCGTTGTGTGTGAATGAGGCCTTAATGTTGTTTTTTTTGCCTTTTCTCATTCATTGTTTGACTACATCCCTCCTCTATCTGTGCAAGAAATGTACAGCCCAGCACTGTGTAGAGAAAATCTTTGCTGTCCTGCAGAGAGTCAAATCTGAAACAATTTCTAACCTTGCATTGATGCTGACCTCCTAATGTGCCACACAGCAGACCTGAGGAGCCGGAGGAAGTGGAGAGGAGCCGCTGCTGCTGTCAAGATGGAGCCAACATCTGAGGCTGAGGGAGCGAAAGAGCCGGCTCCACAGAGTTCTCATCATAATGACAGATCAGCGTCCCCTGGTTAGCTGGTAACCAGGGGACGCTGATCTGTCATTGCAATTGGCCAGAGCCAGCCGTGAGATGACAGCTGGCTCTGCCCAGCTGTCAGGAGCAGGCTTTCACCTTGGCTCAGTCGAGCTGAAGCATATGCCTTCGGCTCGACCGAGCCGCTCGGCCAACTTCGGGAGCTGTACGGGCTATAGTGAATAGCCCGTACAGCAGCCCTTCGGTTCTACTGAACTGAAGGCCTCCCGTAACTGAAGCTAGCCGAAGGATCAGCCGAAGCTACGGCTGGATCCTTCGGCAGCTTTGTGAATAGACCCCTATATCTCCTACACCATTCACTCCACGACTGATGGATTACCACCCACCGTTCAAGTTCAAATTATTATCTGCTGTATAATGTACTTCTATCTAAATTTACTCCAACAGCCCTACATTTTGTGCAGAAATGGGAGACGGATCTTGGAAATGTTAACTGGTCCCCAACACAACCAAATCCTGCTCCCAGAATGTCTTTTTGACATTTGACCTGATGGTACTTAGTTCCCAGCCATCTAACTTGTGAAGTTTCAGGCCACTACCCAAACTTGTTTCGAGAATGTTAAAAACCAGGCACATTTTACTAAATTTGGTGGACCTGCTTTAGATAGATGCGAGAATATGGGCAGCTCTACCCAGAGGGAGGACGGCTGGATGCTGTATGAGGTGATTTAATACAGTTTGAAGTCCAGCCACCTTCCCCCCATCTCTCATAACTGGAACTCCATACCTCCATATGAGCTCTGCCAGTTTGAAAATATGCAGAAGCCTGAGCTTTGCAGCTGTGATCGAGTGATCACAATTGCAGTGCTTTCCAGGCTTGAATGCAAATATTAAAAAAATGCATATTTTTTATATATGATTAATTATGCATTTCTTTCATTTGTGCAAAAGGTGAATGTATCCTTTAATAGTAAAGGTACTTGAATGCATTTTTAAGATTTAACTCCTGAGTTTAGTGTCACTATAAGTATTTTAGGGTCAAATGGCCAAAATGGCTACAGCTCCCTATCTGTGACACATAATAAGAGCAATAACTTGACAAAGCCACTTATGCCACTTACATAAAATGTACATGTGTTTACAAGCACCATAATCTAAGAATGATTTATTTACTCTATGCTGTAGACCATCCTTTCTCAACCAGGGTGCCTTCTAACTTTCTCAGTGGTGCCTCGAAATTTTCGCACAGTGTAATTTCTTTCCATTGCGTTGGCGACCTGGAAAGGCATGATGCTGTGCTGGCGAATGACAATAATCCAAGGAGGGTGGAACCCTTTTCAGAAAAGGAAAGAAGTCTGCTTCCGTCCAGGCCTGCTCCTGCCCCCTGCCAGGCTGCTGAAGTTGCAGCTCCTGATGTAATGGTAGGACTCTGATGTGAAGGGGGGACTGCGGATTTGGATGTTAAGGGTGGACTGACGACTCTGATATGATGGGTGGCTTCTAATGTGAAGGGGACATTCTGATGTGAAAGCGGAGGACTCTCAAATCAGGGCTCTGATGTAAAGGGGGGCTCCTGATGTAGGGCAGCTTCTGATGTGAAGGGGGGCTCTGATGTGAAGCGGGGCACCTGATTTGAAGGGAGAATTCCACATTCTCTGTGTTTTTGCATGGGGCCCCCTCTTAAAATCCATTCCAGACCCAAATTTGAGATTTAAATTTTTTTAATTTTAGACTGCATATTTTTAAAGGGTGCCGTGACTGCAAATAAAGGTAGAGAATACTGCTGTATACTTTACAATGTGTCAAAATGTGTTTTTAAAAGAAAAAAAAAACAATTACTACAGAAAGAAATCTAAGAATTGATATTACACCACCTTCTAAAAAAAATTATTTGCATTTCACATGATTTCTATTTATTGTGTTGATATATGAACAGTGCTTGTTCCAACATTTACATGAAGATGTTTGGTCATAAATTCTAGTAACATGTTGTGCTCCTTATCTCTTCCTATACAGATGGATGAATTGTTTCTTTTCATGCAGGCAGACATTTAGTAAAATAATAAATGTGATACTTTTACAATACATACTGAAAGGTGTTTTCTCCTCCATCAGTAAAACATAATGAATGAGTGAGAATGCTGATGTGTGCTGAATGCCTGTTACTGAAATAAAGCCAGGAAAGACCGCATTTATGGTCAAGGTTCTCCCATCACCATTGTGACCTTGATATGTTTTACATTAAGCCATTTATCTGAAACCTTCTCAGAGTTTTGTTTTGGTTTACAGAATTCAATTGTGCATTATCACATGTATTTCCCTTTTCTTATTTTATATTTGTATTCTTTCAAACAGTAGCATTTTTTTCATTGACCTTTCTCAACTGAATTAAATGTAATATATATACAATTGTGTAAATTCATGTAAATTAAATAATCATCCAGAAATGTAAGACAAACTTTAAACATGTAATTAAAGTTACCTTTGGAGCAAGTGCAGCAAACGTCTATACTTACAAATGAGCTTTTTTACTTATATTGTGTATGTCAACCTCATTATTTTTTCTTTACATTTTATACTGATGTAAGATTGGGGTAAGTTCCCTGTATGTCACATAGAATCTTACAATGGCATGCCACCCTGTCCCAATATTGCCCATCAAACATGGTAATTTAGTGGCTAAAGTGTTACTCATATGACATTAGCATTGTAGGTTGGACAAGATCAGTGCAAGCAGTCTAATAATGTGCTTGTGAATACATAAAAAAAACATTGGGAAGATGTCCAAAAAAAGGACTTTAAGAATATATTTTGATATCTATTTGTCAAGCTGTACATTTTGCACAGAATGGGGATTTTCCGCCCCATGGCAGCTTGTTAGCACTCTTGCCTGGGCTTGACTCACACCAAGGACACTATTCGCATGAAGTCTGTTTACATGTGTTTCCTTCCTTCAAGGTCCAGGGGTTACAGCTCATATCCCATTCCAAAAACTTATGGTCAGGTGTACAGGATTCCTCTCAAACTCTTCCCACTGTGCATGTGTGTGTGATTGTTGGTAGGAATATAAAACTGTAATCTCCTTTGGTAGCAGGGACCATTGTGAGTGGTTTATTGCTCTCTGTAAACTGCAATAGAAAAGTGTCAGCACTACATATACTGTATAGGTAAAATAGATTATGATAGTATGTCCCTTCTATACCATAGATATATGGCTCATTCAGTAAAATGTAAGGGTAAGATGTTTAATGTTATTGACTTAAGTTGTAAAAATTGTTTCAGGCCCCAAGAATGACATCCAATACCGATTCTTCCTTAAAAACATTTTTTTAAAGAAGACCACTATCTTCCTCGTGACTTGAATAAAGCCAGGATTTTTTTTATAGTGCTAGTATTGTAATTCAGTGAACTGCAATGATAACTTAGCTATTGCACTAATTAAAAGATTAATTCAGATATTTGTATACTGGTCAATGATTTAGGTTATATATGTACTGTATTATGTGACTTCACATTGTATGTAACAATTAATTAGCACTTTGTATTTGGATTTTTTCATTCCATTGTATGCACAGGGTTGATGCCCAGACTATGCAACACTTTAGGCATTATGTATATCTCTCATGTCCTTGCTTTGAACCCAAATCTCTCTGTCCCTCATTTCTCCTCAATAGTTCCTATATAGATCTGTGGAAATGAGTGTTCTCTTTAACCATGAAAAGTGCACCAAACTTTCCATCCACGTCTACATTATGGCATTTGTTATTTTCAAACACTAGTGTAAAAAAACAACAAGACTTCACTGCTTCGTCCAATACCGGTTCCTGACATCTGGGTGTGTGCTTGCCTGGAGGTGTCCATATTCCACAATCACAAAATTTGAAGACGAAAGCTGCATACCGCTATTCACCATTACAGATCACCAAAAAGCTTGCAGCTTCCAGCATGACGAGACTCGCCACCCACCTCTAATGCGTTTTCACCCATATGGGCTTAGTCATATGACATAGTAACCTGATCTTTGTGAATTGACTTTTACCTTGATTTTATCATAATGGTCTTTAAACTAACACTGATAATGTGATAATGACAGTAGTAGTGGTAAAACACAACTACTTACAGAGCAAGCCAAAAATTATATTTTTATACACTTTTGTGAACTATGCCTTATAGAAATGTATGTTTGTTTTAAACAGGAAGAAATCCACGGACTGCATGGGTCAGTAAGATCAGTAGCTAAGAAACAGATATGGCTTTGTATAATTTTAATTAGGGATGCACTGATATATCGGCCGCCGAAACATATCGGCAGAAAATAGCACTTTTGGCTAAATGCCGAAAGTGCTATTTTCCTGCCGATACATCGGCGCAGCCATGATTTCTTTCCCCCTCCCGCTGGGCGCTGCTCTGTGTCCCAGCGGGAAGAAGAGAAAGTGACAGCCAGCCGAGCACTGCGGGACAAGAGCCCTGTGAGCGGCCGGTGCCTCTCCTCCCACACCGCTCGGCCGCCTACCACAGTGCGGCAGAGCAGTGTGGGGGCGGAGACAGCGTTTTCACAGGAGGCTGGGCTCTCCTCTTGCACCGCTCACTCAGCCTCCTGTGACAGTGTTTGTCAGAGAGGAGAGCAGGCTACAAACACTCAGCGATCAGTGAGCGCTGAGTGTTTGTAGATAATTGAGGACATGGTATGTTAACTATATCCTCAATTATGAATGAATGGGAAGTGATCTATATCCACTCCTGTTCATTCATAATTGTAGTTATAGTAAACATACTATATTCTCAAGTTATCAATGAACAGGAACACTCAGTATAGAGGATTCCTGATCATTGATATAACAGGGGCTGCAGAAAAAGAGATAGAGGACTGTGTTCTCAATCTCTTTTCCTATTTTAAAAGGGAAATATCAGGGGTCTGTTTAGACCCCCAATATTTCCCCAAAGCCCCTAAAAGTAAAGTAGAAAATAAAAATATTTATTAAAAAATGAATAAATA
>NW_017307209.1:395171-427014 GCF_000935625.1 Nanorana parkeri
GTTTGTAGATAATTGAGGATATGGTATGGTTAATATATCCTCAATTATGAATGAATGGGAGTGATCTACATCTCCTCCTGTTTATTCATAGTTGTGGTTATAGTAAACATACTATATTCTCAAGTTATCAATGAACAGGAACACTCATAGAGGATTCCTGTTCATTGATAACAGGGGATACAGAAAAAGAGATTGAGGACTCTCTATTCTCTATTTCTATTTTAAAAGGGAAATATCAGGGGATACAGAAAAAGAGATTGAGGACTCTCTATTCTCTATTTCTATTTTAAAAGGGAAATATCAGGGGTCTGAAAAGTAAAAGTAAAGTTAAAAAAATACAAATATTCAAGTAAAAAATGAATAAATAAATACAAATAAATATAAAAAATTTAAAAGTTTATAAAAAATAAATAAAAATTTAATATTAAAAACATTTTAAACAATTAAAATAAAAACATTTTCGGTATCGGTTTCGGCCTGACAATTTTTTCTATTTCGGTTTTTACATTTCTATTTCGGTGCACCTCTAATTTTAATACTCTTCATAGCACAATTAGTGGTTCAGTTTGTATGTAGTTATAATCTGATTTTCTGTATTTTTCTAGTCAACACCATAAAATTGTTAACTTTATTAATATTAAAAACATTTTAAACAATTAAAATAAAAACATTTTCGGTATCGGTTTCGGCCTGACAATTTTTTCTATTTCGGTTTTTACATTTCTATTTCGGTGCACCTCTAATTTTAATACTCTTCATAGCACAATTAGTGGTTCAGTTTGTATGTAGTTATAATCTGATTTTCTGTATTTTTCTAGTCAACACCATAAAATTGTTAACTTTTTTTGCTTGAAAAAATTGGGGTGATATGTGTCACTTCCTTCTACCTACATCTAGGAAAGGCAACTCAGTGGGTAAGCTTCGAGTGTCACTTTGATCTGCTGTGTGTGTGTGTACAATTGACATGTGTCAGTATATAGCCGTGTCCATGAAATCAGGTTTCTGCTCCCTATGAGAAGTAAATTCAAGTTGAGATGTGTTTTACTGAAATGCATTATGTTTGTGTTGGCAAGTTTCAGCCTACAGCGTGTGGAGTCATCTAGTGGTTGTAGTGGTTTTTGTATGCAAGGAATTTGTATTTTGCAAAAGAAGTTTCCCCTTAGCTTACTGAAGGAGGTTAAGCTCTGCTGATTTCTACCATCCAATCATGTGCAAGCAAAACTACTGTTTTTTATTTTTCTTGCACTTAATTGAGTATTCTTTGTAAATTGAATATGCACAACATTCACTAAACTAAGGGAAAATTCTAATGCAATGGGAACATTCCCTTGCAACATAAACAGCCTATTTCCATTTAGTAAATCAATCTCTATATGTCTCATCAATTTCTTGGCAGTCAAGAAAATAGGAAGTAGATGATTGTGAAGGGCTTTTTTCTATGGAGTGAAAAAAAAACAGTGGAAATTATACGTACTGAAACAAAGTAATTATTCAACCTAGGAAAAGGAAACTAGAACGTCCATGGACCCTAATACTTTGTGTCTGTTCTGTAGGCTGTCCTGCAGTCGGTATTACTCTTAATTTTCTCACTTTGTGTATTTGTGCACGGGTTTGGCTTCTCATAGTGTCCCATTTTGTGGCAGTTCCCACTTTGTGGCAGTTCTAGACTCACTTGCTAGTGTCGTATGATTGTCTGACTGTGTGTGAGTAATCTATATTGATTCATTCATCTAGACCTGCAGTTTTGTATTTCAGCTTAGCCCCTCTGACCTTGTGTGATTCCAGACCTGACATAAGATGGATTTGAGCTGACAGGCTTGTCTGCGCATCAGAACTTGTTTCATATTGTCCCTAGTTATGATTCTGCTTTTTTCTCTGGGTTTTGTCTGTCACCTGTCCTGACCACTGGTCTGAACCTGACAACAGTACTGCATCTCTTTTGGTACTCCTCCTGACCTGCAATATCAGATGTGCCAACAAGGTTATCACAAAGTTGGCAACCTGGGAGTTGTCCTGCAGCTAAACCTATGTCCAACAATAGAGACTCTGGAAAAGACCAGACACTTTCAGAAGCTGCTCCACAGTGATGTCCTTCCGTCAACCTGCTGGCAACACCGATTATCCCTACTTATTCTGCACCGATTTTGAACCTGAACTCCAGTTCCTGTAATGTTTGCACTGATCCCTGATTTCTATACCAGTGACTGTTCTGCTCCTCTGGGCCCTAGACTCCGTAAAAATGTTTTTGCTCGGCCATGGATGCCTTCTTGCTCCTGTGATTAGGTTCCTCCTCTACAGAACCCTCCTAATACACCAAAATGCTGTTAATAGTCCCTTGCTGTTCATGACACTAAACCTGGACTGATTGCTATAGGCAACTGCCCTGGTTTACTATACTTTACTTTTCATAAATGACTCCATATGCTTTAAAAGAATCAATGGGAAGCTTACCTATGAGTAGCTTGGTTTGCTGCCACATATATATGTGTTAATAAACAGTTGAAACAGACCACTGATATTTCCCTTTTAAAATAGAAAAAAAGATTGAGAACAATCTCTTTTTCTGTATTGAGTCCTCAATCTCTTTTTCTGTATCCCCTGTTATCAATGAACAGGAATCCTTTATGAATGTTCCCTTTCATTGATAGCATACTATGTTTACTATAACCATAATTATGAATATCAGGAGTGGATATAGATCACTTCCCGTTCATTCATAATTGAGGATACAGTAACCATACCATATCCTCAATTATTTACAAACACTCAGCAATCACTGAACGCTGAGTGTTTGTAGCCTGCTCTCCTCTCTAACACGCTGTCACAGGAGGCTGATCCAGCAGTGCAGGGAGGAGAGCTCAGCCTTCTGTGACAGCGCTGTCTCCGCCCCCACACCGCTCTGCCACACTGTAATAGGCGGCTGAGGGGTGTTGGAGGAGAGACACCGGCTGCAGCGCTCGGCCGGCTGTCACTTTCTCTCCTCCCCGCTGGGACAAAGAGCAGCGCCCAGCGGGGAGAAAAGAAATCACGCCTGCGCCACCAAAATGGCAGGAAAATTGCACTTTCGTCATTTAGCCAAAAGTGCCATTTTCGGCCCGCGCCCCCCTTCTTCTTTACGCCCGGGGCTAGCTCACCGGCTGCCCCCCCGGTTGTTACGCCACTGTTAACAACACAGATAAACATTGACAGAGTTATTCACAAATAGGTGAAGAGTTTGGAGAAGGCAGGAGAAGTGAACAATCTAGGACAACATAGCTGGTTTGGAAAAATCCTCTAATTCAGCTCACTTTCCAGTTCAGCTATGTTGTCCTAGATTGTTCACTTCTCCTGCCTTCTCCAAACTCTTCACCCTTTTGTGAATAACCCTGTGAATGTTTAATGTAAGCTAGCAAGTATGATTCCCATGTGGCAAGGGTAGCTGCAGAGGTATACCAGGAAAGACCACAGGCAGACAGCCATAACATGGACCATAGTGGAGAGAGCTTCCCAACACCTCAATGCTGTGATGTTAACAAATAACAAAGTAACATATACATGCATATAGGTGTATATATATATATATATATGGGCTTTTTTGTGGGTGAAGAAAAAAATGTATGAAGTGTCCTAACCAATGGCAACTAACCTGAATCTTTCAGTGATATGCCTTCAGGAACTGAAATCTAATTGGTTGTTAGGACTTTGAAATGGAGCTAGCATTGACTTATAGAACAAAAAAAATGAGGCAAACCTTGGTCTCAGCTCTCCATGTGTGTATGAGGACCATGCAATACTGGACTTCTCCCAATACCTCTTAGGACCAGTGCCTTTTGATGACTTTTGTGGGGTGTTTTGCTGCTTTCTATCTAAAATGCGTAACAATAAAAATTACAAATTAAAATATATATTCATGGTGCTTACTGTCTACCTATTGTTTAATATGTTAAACTATTTTGAGCAACACATGTCATTTAATCTCCAACTCACTAAAAACTATAACTGGAACAACAAATGGCATCAGCTTAAAAGCACAATCATTCAACAACCAAATGTTTGATTTTATTTATTAAACATAAAATGCACTCTACAATCAAAACATTCAGTACCTAAATATAGCAAAGACAACATAAAATATTGCTGTTATTATTGTCACTGTTTATATAAATATATATATTATATAAATATATATTTATAAATCAATGTACTATTTTGGAAAGTTGTTATAAAGTACCAAAAATAATATAAAAAGATACAAAATAACAAACCTGGTCTTAAAATTTTGAGTTGCATAAAGAATAATCATTTTTTGGAAATTAAATCATTGGGGTTAATTTATTAAAGGAGTAGAGGTTGTTAACATGGCAAAGTATATGCTCACTACACAAATAAGGTGAAGCTGTGTTCATTTTGAATACATAACCAAGTGTAAGAATAATATTTTCCTTGCACATGATTGGAGTCAAAGTAAACACAGCTTCATCTTCTTTACCAACATTCACTTTGTATAAGGTGAAAAGCCTCTACTACTTTAGTAAATCAAACCTAGTATCTTCAATTGATGCTTTACCTATTGAACTCTTCAGTTTGGAATCAGTCTCATGATTGTTCTCATTGGATCCTCTTAATTGTCTATCAGTCAGTTGTTGATCAAAGTGAGATGCATAAGGTTTCACCGAATGAATGGTAGCCTGCAAAAACTCTATTCCACCTTCTTCACCATCACTTGTGGCATCATCTGTGGTATCTGTCTTGGTTAGGTAATAGTTATGTATCCCACTACTCATTTGAGGCTTGGGTATCTCTTCATATGACTCATCTTCGCTAGATAATTCCGGGGAGTGGTCACCTTGAAAACATTTACGTTGTTTTTCAGTCTCATGAACCTTTATCATATCCAGCTGTTTCACACAATGGAAGTATTTCTCAAGTACGCTGCAGTCACTGTCAGAAACGATATCTGAGTCGTCTTGCCAACAAGCTGTGGCTTTACCTTCTCTATCCTTTTCCTTTACAGTAAGCATTTTATCAAGACATTCGAATGTCCCATTATTAAAACTTGGGAAGTCATCCAAGACTTTTTCGTGTGCAGTTTGTGGCCTTGGTAAATTATTTGTAGAGTCTGGTTCAGGAATTTGGCCCCTGTCATTCCCCAAAACCGAACCGCACTCTTCACACCAACTTGTTTTTGTGGTATTGGAAAAATGGCACACAGCGCACACTCTGTATGTTCTTGGTGTGGAATCTTTCAGCAGATTCTTTCCTTTGTAGGTCTTGTATGATGAAGGGTGTACCCTACCAAGAGCATTGTTAGACACTGATATCACTGTGCTGTCTCCAGAAACTGTACTCTCTCTTACTAAGAATGTCCTGTTTGTTCCTGATCCATCTTTTTCCAAAACATGAGTTTTCTGCTCTGTTACTTTCTGCATCTGTTCAAGATTTTCCAGAAGAGTATTAAACCTTTCTGTATCAAGGCTGGACTCTGATGAGCTTGTATCATCTTCTTTCATAATACATGTACGATTTGCCTTATCATCTGATGTAAACATTTTACTGGTTCCCATGCCGTATTTCAATAAATCTTCATCATCGCTACAATCATTTCCCTTAAAATCAACAAACTCGTTTAGCAAGTTTTCATAGCTTTTGCTTCTGAAGCTGTTGGTTTCCATTTCATTAGTAGCTATAGGACGATATGTACTGTTTAAAGGTGACACAGGTCTGTCACTGTAGACATGTGTCATCTCTCTTGTTCTGGAAACATTATTAAAATCCGATTTCTTTTTGAACAGGTTTCTTGGACTTTGTGACGGACAAGATTGCTTAGATTCTTTCATGCTATGACTGATACAAGCTTGCCTTTTGATGTTACCATTCTCAAACTCCACTTCTATGTCCTTCTTTAAAGTACTGTCTCTGGGACTATCATTTACTTTTATGTACTTAGCCACTGTTCTAGATGTTTTATATGATTCAAAAGCTGAGTCTTTTTCATCCAAAGTACTCAGCAGACTATTGCCCCCATCAGAAAAAGGCAACGCCTCTCCAACATTGCACTTGTTGAGGAATTTTTTTGCCCACGCCATTACATGTTGAAGTTTTTCGGATTCCGGAACAGATATATCATCTAAAAGTCCTTTGTCTAAATCAGAACTGAAGCTGCTTCTAAGAAGACTACGGTGAGTAGAGTGTCCATTAGTTTCCACTCCTGGCTCTGACGTGAGGTGACTAGGAATTAAAGGATCCTTAATCTTTCCTTTATCAAGTATAGGATAGCAAGGGAGAGATTTCTTAATTGTCACTGATTTGCACTCTTCCAGAAAATCTTGAGTGGCATCTACTTTGCTTCTTCCATTTCCTAGTGTTGGCTGCACATTCGGTTTATTAAGCGATGTGTTATCGGTTTCTTTTGATGTTGTTTGCTGAGTATATTGATTATCAGGACATTCCTCAACCCTTAAGTCCTGTAGGCTTCGTTGAATCCCATGTGAAACAGATGATTCAAAGCATGCTGTTTGCAAATTACAGCTAATAGGTTCCACTTCTCTTGGTGTTGGGGGCAGGTGTTGTTGAACTGTAAGCTCTATTGTGCTTTTTTTTGCGGATCCTTTCTCTTGAATTTCATGTTTAGAAGATACCACAGTCTTTGACTTTACTGACTGGAGAACTGCTTCATCATTAGAATGAGCACTCTGTGTCCTGGCTTTGTCACTTTTCTGGGCATCACATATTGCAGAAGTCTGTTTTTGTTTTAAGGTAGGTGCAGAAAGGCACCTGCGTGGTGTTTGACTTCTCGTAGGTTGCCGGTTCTTATGGGTCACTGAGCATGGCGTTTCTTCTGCACTGGATAACAAACTTTGGGAACTTTTCCCGCAGTAGTAACTCAGTCTTTTAGCCCGGAGAAACTTCAGATTACTAGTTCTTGGTGTGTCTATTGTACCAGTTACATTATCAGGCATTGTAGGTGACTGCTCCATCTGAAAGAATAAATACATAAATGTAAACATGCATACAAAAGTCAAATGCAACTGAAATCAGTTATCTTGGTACAAAGTAGTGAAGGACAAAAAATCCCAAAGCAGCATATCTGCACATGAACACCGTACATGAACAGCAGAGATCTATTTATAAACAATATGTGTGAATATATATTAAAATATATATATTATAAAAATGCATTCAAGTACTTTAACTATTAACAAAAATATATCTTATTTGTGTATCACTCAGCTGTAGATCCTCAAATCATCTCTGAATTGGTGCTGACACTGTCCTTCCTTCTGGATGGTGGTTAACTTTTGTTCCCAATGGTCCCTGTGTGTATGTTGTAAAGTAGCCACCACTCCAAACTCACTCCTGCGATGGACTACAATCTCAATACAAATTAGTAAACTAAACATGAGATTGTAGTCCATTATGGGAGCGAGCTTGGCGTGGTGACTACTTTACAACACACACAGGGACCATGGGAAACAAAGGTAGCTACCCTCCAGAAGGAAGGACAGTGTCAGCACCAATTCAGAGATGATTTGAGGATCTACAGCTGAGTGATAAATGTCACCCCTACTCAACTCCCTGCAGATGAGCATGCACTGTGCTACTAAAATAGGATGTGCTGTGCAGTTAAAAAAAAAAAAAAAATGCTGCTCTTTCTCCTTGTGCAGGGTGAATGGTCTTATATACACTCTCTTTACACCCTCTCCTGTAGCTTTCTATAGGCAGCCTGCAGAGGGTGAACCCTGCACAGCCCTGGTGAGAAACACAGTGTATCTATCTTCATATTATTCTGCATTGCTGTACAATATATTGCTGGTATTTGTAGTCCTCTATAGATGTTGGTATTCTGCATTGCTGTATAATGTATTGTTGGTATTTGTAGTCCTTCTAGAGCTTGGAGTCAGTGGAAGAACTACCAAGGTCTCAGCGGTCCACCTAAGCTAACATGTTATGTAAAACCAGCCAGTCTCTGTCATGAGCAAACCAGCTAGAGCTGAAGCTAACGATTATTTTCAAAATCGATTAGTTAGTCGATTATTAAGTTCGATTAATCGGATAAAAAATAAAATACATTTTAAAAAATGGCTCCAGTGATGGGACTACTAGTTTGTATTGAGATTGCAGTCCATCACAGGAGCAAGCTTGGAGCGGTGGAAGTTAAAAAGAAAAAAAAGTGTGGTGTGCAATATAGTGAAGTAAAATGTATTGCTGGGATTTGTACTCCTCTATTGCTGATGGTACATTGTGCTGTATAATATACATTCAGAAGGATCATTGTGCTGTATAATATACAGCACAATGTACTATCAGCTATAGAGGAATACAAATCCCAGCAATACATTATAGAGCACCATGTGTGGGGAAAGTGCAGGCTTTCCTGAGCAGTCTTCCAGCAACTTGTTTCTGAGATCGGGCCATGTCTATTGGCGGCTGTAATCCGCCCACAACTGCTCCTCCCCGCGTCCCTGTGCCGATCGTGGATTTGGACGGGCGGTGAGCGTGAGGCGGGGAAGAGGGGCGGCGTGTGGAGCATGGATGCGGGCGAGTCTGGCAGCAGCGAGCGTGAGGTGGGGAGGAGGTGTATCGCGCAGCGTGTGTGGAGCCGTGAACAGGGCAAACCAATCGGAAGCCGATTAATCGATGATTGAAAAAGTTGACAACTTTTTCAATCATCGATTATAATCGATTATGTCGATTAGTTGTTGCAGCCCTAAAACCAGCAGCACCTGCAATCAAGGCCACTGAGTATGTTTTTTTTTAAACTGGAGTTCCAGGTAAACAGCTAAATACACAATTGATATACATGTGTTTACTATTTGACCTGCCAAAGAATTCTTAATACTATACAATCAGTCTTGTAATTTGCACAGCTTTCTAAGGCTGCACAAACACCCCGACTTCATGCTGCAGCTTCTGTAACGTCATCCGCCTCCCACCTCCACCTCATCTAAATCAGAGAACACCTTGTATTCATCAAAATACATACAAGACATTCTGTGACTGGTGGCAGTGCTGAACGAGTAACTCCCTATGTTCAGCATGGAGGGGGCTGCAGCCAGAAGATCGTGTAATGCAGACTACTACAATGATTTTCTGCAAACCCAGTGGGCCTTTGCATATCAGATGTGGACACCTACAACCATCCCAGGTGGACCAATGTGAAGCTGGCCATACACTGCTCTATTTTTCTCGTTCAACTGAATGAGAAAAATAGAGCAGATTCCTCCATCAATACTTAGGAGTGTGTGAATCGAGGAATCCTGCGGTTTGCATTGTATTGTGACAGCGGAAATACTCAAACAGAGCCGGCGGCTCGTTGGCTACTGGCTCTGATCGTATGAAGATTTTCTGGCCAGCTCCTCTGGTCAGCTGATGGAGGGATACCAACTCAAAGGGTGCCGACAGTGGCACACGCTGTGCAGATTTCAGCCGGTTCCTCAAAAACCGCACAAACAGCAAAACATCGCACAGTGTATGGGCACCCTGTGTATGCAAAAAAGATCCTTCCTGGAGTTCCGCTTTAATCTGTATATTATTGTATTTTGTCAAATTTGTACCAATATTTGATCATTTTACTAATAATATCGATGGGATATTAATACTAATCGATACTAATAATACCAGCCCAATAGTGTATTAATGCTAACACATCTGATCATCTACACAACACATCATATCAAGGGCCATGCCTATAAGGCCCCGTTCACATGTAGCGAATTATCGCGCGATTTCCGCCGCGATATCGCGCATTTTTGCCGCGCGATATCGCGAGAGCACAGCACGGATCAGCTAATCATTGCAGACTGAAAGCAGTGTTGCAGACTTGCTCGGACATAAAAGGTGGAACACAGAAGAACTGTAGAAATCACTATTTATCAGAGAAGCGGAGATCGCTATAGACATTTGCTCCCCGCGCTCTTACCTGTCACGCTCCACACCAGCTCGCTTAGAGAACGCAGCTTGTGGTCACCATAGCAACCCGGACGCTAACCAAGAGCTCTCTGTAGGCAGAGCGCAGGCGCGCTGTTTAGGAAGACGCCCGGAGAATAATGACGTCATGATGGCCGTCTTGGCAGTCACGTGACGAAAAGCAGCTGTTGCATCCTGGGTTCCTTTCTTCTTGGATTCTCCCTCCTCTTAGTTTCTCAGTGTAGCAGAAGCTGGGTGCGGGGATGTCAGCTTTTTATGGAAAATACAGAGAAATTCCACCTTTGAAAAACAAATGGAAAATGCACCCTGCTTCATAGGAGAAAAAATGTGTATCTGTTATAGTTCTGTATTGGAACCAAAGCATTAAAAGAGAACTATGGCCAAACCTTTTTTGGCTATAACAAAACGCGCGTAAACACATGCACGAGGGTCCTACGTATGAAAACAATGATTACATCACGCATATTGGCTATTGCTGCACACGGCGGAGTGAGAGCGATCATTCCAGAGCCCTTATTCATGGTTAACTAAAATGATGAACTGTAAAAGCTTTGAAAGCGCCGTCTATGGACAATTTTGAGTACCAAAGTTTTACACTGTTTCACAGACACACGCAGTTTTGAAGTTTGACATGTTTGGTTTCTATGTACTCGATGCAACCTCATCTTTTATATATTACCATTGGGTAAAATTGGGCATTGTGTTTGTGTGCACTAAAATTAATTTAAATGAAAAATGTTTTTATTATTAAAATATATATCTGGCTAAACCCCAGATTAAAGGATAAGTTCACCTTTTGCAAAAATGAAAGAAATGCATAATTAATAATATATATATAAAAAATATGCATTTCTTTAATATTTGCATTCAAGCCTGGAAAGCACTGCAATTGTGATCACTCGATCACAGCTGCAAAGCTCAGGCTTCTGCACATTCTAATACAGGCACAGCTCATACGGAGGTACAGAGTTTCAGTTATTAGAGATGAGGGAAGGACGGCTGGACTTCAAACTGCATTAAATCACCTCGTACATCATCCAGTCGTCCTCCCTCTGGGTAGAGCTGCCCATATTCCTGCATCTACCTAGAGGGAGGAAGGCTGGACGCCGTATAAGGTGATTTAATGCAGTTACCTCAAGCTCTCCTAACTTAAACTCTGTACCTCCATACGAGCTCTGCCAGTTTGAAAATGTGCAGAAGCCTGAGCTTTGCAGCTGTGATCGAGTGATCACAATTGTAATGCTTTCCAGGCTTGAATGCAAATATTTTTTTTAAATGCATATTTTTATATGTATATTATTAATTACGTATTTCTTTAATTTTTACAATAGGTGAACTCATCCTATAAGCCATCTGATCAGAGGTGAATCATTACAATCATTACAATGAGGGATGATAGAGTTTTGTAAACAATGGGATTCTTTGTGAAAAGGAGACCATTTGGCTGGTTAGACGACTACATTACATATTTCGCATTAACTGACTATACAAATATTTTTAACATTTAATTTTTTTACTACTGACCCTGAGCGTACTAAGTAAAACAAAACAAAAGTACAAAACTACTATATATTCTCTTTAACAAACAAAACACCAGCATCCCAAGTATCACTGGCTGGGCAGAAATGTTTTATGCTGCATTATGTCTTATGACCACTAGATGGCGAGTTTGACCAAGATTTAATCTGAAAAAAACTACAGGTAGTTAAACAAGTGGTACTGTTTTCTCAATGTATTCTAGAGTAGATAGATGATAGATAGATAGATAGATAGATAGATAGATAGATAGATAGATAGATAGATAGAGAGAGAGAGAGAGAGAGAGAGAGAGATAGATAGATAGATAGAAAATAAAGGTATACAATATTTATAAGGTTATTCTGGTCTTTGGCACAGGATATTGCAGTATTGAAACTATAAGGTGTGACTGGGCTTAATAAATAATACAGTGTAATGAGAAAAACTAAAGATCAAGGTGTATTTACATATATAGTAGTACAGTACACACATATATTTACACAAAAGTAGGCACATCTCATGAAAATGGCAACAGGGAGTGGGCCATATGCCGTGCTGCCACAACAAAAGCATATCTGTTTTTGTGGTGGGAGTGCGCTCAGTTACACCCCCCCAGCACTGTGATTAAGCTGTTACCAAAAGGTTAGCAGGTAATTGATGACTTGCTTTGAAAGTTTCTCGATGGTTGTCATTTTAATAATTCATTCGCAATCAGTAGATCACTGACTATGAACAAGCATGTGTATATCTAGTGTCTTGTGCACATCATCTCAGGACTGTGCATCTGCCATGGCCATTTGAAGAAGGCACCACTCTTCTTGCATTTGTTTTATTCAGTGCAACAGGAGGAGTGGAAACACGTCAACTTAGATGAGAACAACAAAATAGAAGGACCCATGACTTATGACGGGGAAATCAACTGGGTGGACTGGCCTGTACTTTACATGTACAAAAGAAATGCACCTTGATCTTTATTTAAATGATAAAATCTAAAATGGGCACAATTTCAAAGTTGTGCCCATTAAAATGCTGTCATTTTATTGTGTTCTAGAATACCCAGGACCCAGGTGCAGTTTGAGTTTTTGTTCCTGTTATTGTCCACTTCGATTTGGCCCCTGGGCAGCTCTAAAACAGGAAAAACAGGATTTTTGTACTTACCATAAAATTAATTTCTTGGAATTCACTAAGAGATACAGGATTCAGGGACAACTAAGTTATACTGCTGCCTGCAGGAGGAATTGAACACTGTCAAAAAGCCATTGGGCAGCCAGGTATAACTGCTCAAACTGCTATTTTGCTGCAGTTTGTAGAAAATCAGTATTAACAGTAGACCAAGAACACAGAGGGGTGGGACCTGTCTCCCTAAATAAACTCCAAGAAACTGATTTTATGGTATGTATAAAAATCTAATTTTTTTTCATTTATCTGGGGACACAGGATTCAGTTTTCAGAGATAACCGAGATGTCGGACAGCAGTCCAATTGAGATAAGGCAACAGTAACAAAACAATAAAAGGCCAAAATAACAAACAGTAAAAATGGGTGCTCAAAGAGCTCCATGAAGGACCTCATGCCTTAAACCTTTATCAGCTAAAGCCTAAACATCTAACTGATAAAACTTAAGGAACGTATGAACAGGGGACCAGCTGGCAGCCTTGCAAATCTGGGAAACAATTGCCTGATGTTTAAAAGTCCATAGTGCATTTACAAAGCTAGTAGAGTGCAACTTGACAGGAAAACCTTATCTTTAGGACCATAAGCTGGTTCCATTTTTACGGGAACCATCAGAAATGTCAAGAAGAAAGCCAGTGTTTTTGATGGAAGAAGTTGTGGAGAGGTGAACTACATCCTGACAGTGAAAATACATTTCTGGTGTATGGGTGGCAGACAGAGGGAGGGAACAACAATATCCTGGTTGAGCTGAAAGGCCAAAACCACCTTCGGAAGGAAAGAGGCTCTTAACTCTACCACCCTATCCTTGTGGAAGACCAAAAAGGGTTATTTACAAGATAAGGCCACCCACTCAGACACACTCCTTACATAGGTGATGGCAACAAGAACCATAACCTTGTGAGTGAGAGTGTACATAGGCAGTTTTTCAAAACTGAAAGAACCAGATTCAATTCCCACAGAGTCACAAGTGGTTGTATTGGTGAAGCTAAATGAGAGATAGTCTTAAAGTAGTATTAAGGCCTGGGCGCTTTTTTACCTTAATGCATTCTCTGCATTAGGGTAAAACGACCCAGCACCTTTTTTCTACCTCAGTCCCCCCACTCTTATCTGTCAGCTGCGCTCGTCCCCGCCGCCGGTCCCAAAGCGATCCTCCGTTCCCCGAACTTCCCGGGCTGGGGGGGAGGATACTGATGGCAGAGGAGCCATAGGCTCTTTCTGCCCTCAATCAAAGAGGGAAGGGGCGTGGCCTGCCACAGGGCTTTGTGTGTCTATGGACGCACACAGCCACTGTTGAAATGAGCGGGCACGAGCGCGCATGGGTGCCTCCATTAGAATGACGGTGGCACCCGTGCAGGGGGGCGGGAGGAAGAGCGCTGCGGGGACCCACTAGAAAACGAGAAAGGAAAAACTTTTAAAGAAAAAAGCAACAGCCTCCAGCAAAGGAGGGTCTCCTTAAAGGAGAAATAAAAAGAAAAATTAGGCTTTAATATAACTTTAACCAAAGATTAAGAGCCCAGTAGTTGCTAGAATAAGATTGCAAGGGCTGTGCACCTTGATGGTACTGAAGGCCATATGCTGATCAAGGCCTGATTGCAGAAAGTTTAGGATTCATCCTGTTGAGTACTTCCTGGGGAAAAACCTTCTTTCCTTGCACCAAGCAAAGTAAGATTTCCAAGTGCAATGGGAGGCCTTGTGGAAGGTAGACTTTCTAGCTTTTTAGAGTATGGGTATTTCAGAATCAGAGAGATGTCTGTCTTTCAAGTCCTGGGCTTCAATAGCCATGCCCTTAAAGGCAGAAACAATTAATCTGGAAGAGCTCACTGGGTGTCTGCCAGCAGTTTGATCAGATCCAAATACCACACCCACCTTGGTCAGTCCTGAGATATGAGGATCACTGGAATGCCCTCCATCTTAATATTGCAGGGAAGATGAGGAAGGAGTTTCAGTGGGGTAAAGGCATAGATGAGGTTGTACTGCTACCTCAGAGCCTCTGGAACATCCACTTCTTCAGCCAGAAGATCTCTGCAGACAAACCTGTCTAGTTTGTTATTAAACCTGGATGCCATGTTTAGCATCCCCCACTTGAGACACAGGTTTAAAAAGATATCCGGATGTAGGGACCATTCTCCCAGATCCAGATGCTGCATTCTGAGGTAATCTGTCTGCCAATTGTCTATGCATGGAATGTAAAATGCAAGGACAAGGAACATAGAGTTCTGGCCAGGCTAGGATTCGTTCTACCTCTTTTGTTGTAAATGTGTCCTTGTCCAACTGATTCCTGATCAGATGACCTTCCAGTTGGGGTGTCCAGTGTTGTAGGTACAACCAAATCACCTAAAGCTCCTGAATGTATCTTGGGACAACAGATTCCTGGTTATCGGTGGCAGGTTAGTTGGTTTGTCCAGACAGTGAACAGAATTTCCCACAACCATAGAATCATGTGTTGTAGAGGACTGGAGTGAAACTGAGCAAATGGGACTGTAGCAAAGGAGGCTACCATTAACCCCAGAACTGTCATGCAGAATTGCAGATTTGGATGGCTCTTTGCTCTGAGTCTGAGAGTAGAGAGTAAGTAGTTTTTTTGGTGAAAAAAAACTCTGGCCTGTGTCTAGAATGAGACCCAGACACTTTAAGCAATGTGTTTGTGTCAGCACTGACTTCTGGAGGTTCAGGTTTCAACCAAACCTTTCTAAGGTCTGGGCTCTCCACTTTACCTTATCAGTCAGAATTTGTACCAAATGTTCCTGCAATAGGAGATCATCCAGATATCTCACAATGGGGATGCCCTGGAAGCATAGTAAGGTTGGTACTGGTGCTGATACCTTGGTAAACACTTGGGGCCAGAAGACAGACCAAATAGAAGGGTTACAAACTGGTAGTGTTGTGTGCTTACAGAAAAAACGGAGGAAGTGTTGGTGTGCTGGAAAGATGGGGACATGCAAATGAGCATCCTTGATGTTCAGAGGTCTGAGTGTCGCTGCAGGCATGTCAGATAAAGAGTCTGGATGGGAAGGCTTATGGCCTCTGCATTGCATATCAGCAATCATAGTTAAAATTTTGTGAATATTATCCAGCCTAGCTGTAGAGAACTTTTCCCTGGATAAGGTAGAGGAGGGGGCCACACCTGATCCAGCTAAGAGAGATTCTGAGGGGTGTGTGGTACTAGGGACAGTGGTAGTAGTGACTAAATACAGGTAGTAGTAAGTAGGGGACAACGATCCAGGCTGTCGGCATCAAGTCGCTGAGAGACACTGCAGGCTGTCCCTGAACTGTCAGCGGATTGTGAGCTGGAGAGTCCCGACACAGCAAGATTGCTTCCTTTGCACATGGATCTGAGATGTTGTGCTGCTAGATTGAGTCAACTTAATTTAAGATACCATGTAAAATCCTTGGGGACTCACAAACCAGCTACTGAGAG
Organism: Nanorana parkeri; assembly: GCF_000935625.1. Taxonomy (NCBI): domain Eukaryota; kingdom Metazoa; phylum Chordata; class Amphibia; order Anura; family Dicroglossidae; genus Nanorana; species Nanorana parkeri. Next base: position 411,186 of record NW_017307209.1, read on the forward strand.
CAGGAGAGGTCCATTGGCCAGGGGTGACTAGGTCACTGTACACAGCAGCAAGAACTAACCAAGGCAAAAAAATGTGTGCCATGCAATACATGCAATGGCTGAAAAAAACTACCTCATACTGAGAAGTGTGATGAGCACACGTGTACTATTGCAGCTAGTGATGCAGCACTTAATTCCCCATTGTGTTAACACTTTATGTGGAACAGGGGAGTAATGGTGGTGCTTAACAGTATCAGTAACTTAGTAGTTACTGATGCTCAGACAGAAAATAAAAGAGGACTCAGAAGCTTACCATGGTCATGTGCCAGGAAAACGATCTGTGGCTAATAATTTACCCAAGGGTCTGGAAAGCACCACGAGCAGAGCCCAGTGCCATAAGGTCACATTCCAGATTATCTTTGCCCCATCCATGAGCATACTCACAAATTGATTTTTCAGAGACTGAGTTACACCAGTGCCTGTGCCATGGCTCTGGACCTAGAGAGCACTCTGCAGCTAACACACTACACAAGGTTCACATTCCCGTCTAGTTTCCGTCTAGTTCTACAATCTTCAATCCAGCAAGGTTCAGGTATAGCCTTTAAAGCATCACTGAGTAAACACTGATCCAGATAGCTGCATAAGAGTTGAGCTCAGTTGTGTGCATATGAATTCTTAATTAAAGTAAGCAAGGATCTTAAGAAAAAATAACTATAGTTATTATTATTTTTATACAGGATTTATATAGCGCCAACAGTTTGCGCAGCGCTTTACAATATAGGGCAGACATTTCAATCACAATACAATTCAAGACAAGATGGTAAGGAGGGCCCTGCCCCTGAGGGCTTACAATCTAAAAGGGAGGGGGAAGTGATACATGAGGAGGGAGCTGCGTGGGGATTAATTGTTTGAGAACGTGATGGTCGAGCGGTTAGGTTGAACAGCATGAGGGGAGGGCTGGATAGTTGTGTTAACGATCTCAAGGGAAAAGACGGGAGAAGGTGCACGGGTAGGAGGAAATATCAAGAGCTCAGTTTTTGAGAGATTGAGTTGTAAGAAGTGTTGCGACATCCAGACGGATATGTCGGATAGTAGATTAGTGACACGCACGGACACAGAGGGGGTGAGTTGTGGAGTAGAAAGATAGATTTGAGTGTCATTGGCATAGAGATTGTATTGGAAGCCATATGTGGTTATTAACTGGTCAAGGGAGGAGGTGTAGATAGAGGAGAGAAGCGGTCCAAGGACAGAGCCTTGGGGGACCCCTACAGAAAGAGGAAGAGGAGGGGAGGATTTAGAATTGTAGGTGACGCTAAAGGAGCGCTTAGATAGGTAGGAGGAGAACCACGAGAGAGCAGAGTCTTGTAGTCCAAGTGACTGGAGTTTTTTGAGGAGGAGCAGGTGGTCAACAGTGTCAAAAGCAGCAGAAAGGTCTGATAGCAAGAGTAGGGAATAGTGGGCTTTGTTTTTAGCAGTGAGTAGGTCATTAGTGAGTTTTAGGAGGGCGGGTAAAAGTTAAACTTTTCTCAGTAGAGAAAGGATGTCCATCCTACTAGGACACTAGCAAACAACTGAAGCACAATAGGAATGGGAGGGGTTATGCCTGGCTGGCCAACAGGTTTGTGTTTTGCCAGTGTCCATTTCCTCCTGTCTCTGAATGTTGAATCCTGTGTCTCTAATGAATGAAAAAGGAAACACTTTTGTTATGCTCCATGTAAGCTGTCTGTTAACCAGCATCATTTTATGAAGTAAGTGGGTAAAGATTATGTGGATATCATATACAGGACTTCAAATCACATGCCTTCACATCACACACAAAGTAGGAACAATAAAGTTTATTGAACATTCAAGAAAAACAAGGAAATATATCAATATAAACTGAGTGAATAATGAGTATGAAGATACATTAGGAAAAATAGTATTTTTTGACCCCTAAAATCATTTTCTCTGAATTTCATATTTCATGATCTTCACAATTAGTTCAGGGCCTGAAATCCGTGTGTTGTATTTTGTATTTGTTGTATACTGTATGTGTTGTATATAAATATGTTGCATGCAAGCCCACTGGTGTTGACTCTATGGGGGTGATTTACTAACCTTAACACACACACACACCAGGTGTGTGTGATTTTCACACAGCAAAACGTATTTATCAACCAAAAAGTCTCTAAAAGCATATTTCCACTAATGCCATATATGGAAAAACCATGCACATGATGCATATATAATGCTGCTTCACAGTTTAGACAAAAATGGTTAGCTCATGCATTTACATTCCTGCATTCATCAACGCAAGCAACATAACATAGAGCTAATTTACACCACATTACCTTGCAATTCATTGCAGGGCTTTCCAAAACACACCTGCTGGGTGTGTACACACTACAAAGGTGTTTCGATTCCTCCCATAGATCATGCTGGGAGGGAACACACTACAGAGGTGTATACACGTTCGTGGTGTGTTTAAAAGGTTAGTAAATCAACCCCTATAGCTCACGGTTGGTCCATGGAGCAGACCTCTAAGAAGGAGCTAACAGTAGTTCCCTTCATTATTGCATTTTGTGATTGGAATAGCTCCTGAATTGCAATACCCTGCTTTCAAATTAAGCTGGCGATAACTGGAAAATAAATAAAGACTCTTTATAAGGTCTTCTCATAGTAACATACCTTTCCCTCTTACCCTTGATATTTTTCATTCAATGGATTGGTACTGGATTTGAAAAGGAAATGCACATAGTGATTCAATGAACCCAATAAAATTTATGGGATAGGGTAGTGAAAGAATCCAAAAGACTCTTAGTCTACCTTTGTTTATTTTTTGGTTTTTGGTTTTTCAGGGAAACTGTAATTTTCAAACTTATTTCAGATTGATTAGGTTGTGACCAGAAACCAGACAGAGCATAACAGTTTACAAAAAAGGAATCGCAAACTGTTAAATAATTGTATTCTTTTGTAGGATTTTATTAGGGATTGTCAGAATAATAACATACAAAACAATCTGGATGTTGACATAGAAATGTGAAATTTACTTCATACAAATATCATAAGGCTCCAATGACAGGTAGAATTTCTTCTCATTTGCAACAGAAAATGATACATTGATTTGAATTGAAGTTCCCAGAGCTGTATTTTTAAATAAGACGAAGCACAAAAAATACATTTTTATTACAGACATAAATATAAATCACTGTTCCAACATTGTCTTCATAAACCCACTAACTTCAATTATACATACATAATAGACTGAACAAGGCTGGTCACAAGAAAACCATGTACTCACTGTGATTCCAATTGCCTTTCCCTGTGCTGTCATAAAACAGGCCCAAATGGATACAAGTCTGTCTAAGTCTTTCCCAGCTGTCAAATGTCAGTTTAAAAAAGCAATGACATTCCTTCTTCATTAGTCATTTTTTTTCCTTTTAAATATTTTGAAGCCCTACAAGCAGAGCCAAATGCTATTTAAAAGCCAGAAAAGAACAGGTTTTAAATAAATCAAATAATTTTACCTAATTCTGAGATTGCTGAAATTGTATTAATGGCTGTATCCGAAAAGTCCTTCCTAAGAACACCTGACTGCTGAATGCTTTTACCTTTATTAGTCGGAATATCATCTGCTGCGGGACTATGTGCTGCCTACGTGTGATTCCACTGTCCAATCAGCAATAAAAATGGCACTGTCCTTGGGCAGGGGAATGGTGTATGGGTGAGTGTTTAGCTCTCTAGTCAGGAAAGTTAAGTCCTAACTAACAAAATTAAACCAGTTTCATAGGACACACAGAAGATGATCAGTATCGTTATTGAGTGGACTAACCCTCTTATATGGGATGCTCTTTTAAGTGTCTCCTAAAAAATTGGCAACTACATAATATAATGTATATGTATATGTAATGTATACATAATATATATGTTACATAATATAACACTGCAGTGAATGTACAGAAAGATCCTTTGGCCTGATATCTCAAAGCTGCTGGGTTCTTTTTGAAACTCACTTTACATGGGTATACAAAAGTCTCACATGGAAAAACTTTGAAGTAAGGTAACAGTGGGTAGGGTACAGCCTCTCCAAAAACTAAACAATACAAAAAGCACTGCACCTAGCAAAACACCTTACTCCTGCTATACATTCCCAGCATAACATGGTTTAAATCAAAATGGTCAAGATCAAGTATGCACATTCATTTTCATTGTGCATATTTGCTTTTATTCTTTTTATGCTAGGGTTGTTTTGCAGATGTAAGGTGCCAATTGCTAGGTGCATTACCCAAATAACACGGACTGGAGGTGATAAGATGAATTGTGCGATTTTCTATACCACACTGATGGTCATGCTTTCAGAAAGGTTTATTGAAACGTAGGGGCTGTACACATCTACAAAACATCATAAAAGGTCTAAACGCATAAGCATGCACATGTGCCCAGTGTAAAGGTATATGTTTGTTTCACAATATTTAGCTACAAAGATTGTACAGCTGCTGGATTACACATAATCCATCTGAATCATTAAAGTCTGTAGGTTGCCTTGGTCCCATTCAGTCTGAGCTGAACAGAATTTAGTATAACTGGGACAGAAATACACAGGAAGATTCTTCTATTAGTATTGTCTTAACACAAGTATGTTTTATAAGATTCAGTGCTACAAATCAGAGATCAATAACAGTTCTTTGTCATAACTTTAACATAGCATTTGCTCATTTTGCTTGTAAAAATATTATTTCACTTCTTATGTTCAGGAGCTGATGTCATATTGTGAAATGTATCCCGAACAATAGCCAGATGTTTCTGTGGCTAAGCCTTTTTTCTAATATTTGGTCAAAGAAAAACACTGGATGGAGCTCATCAACAAAACGGCAGTGACACACATTGCCATATTGTTCAGCACATTGTCTTGAGAGCTGGGAGAGACTTGATAAAGTGCTCACATATCTATATTTCACACTACCCAACTTTCCAAACAATTCTAAAGGTCACTTATTTACTCTTGTGTCACTTACACGGAACACATCCACCCTCTTTAATGATGCTTCACACTTGCTTTAACCTGCTGTGATTTTTATTCTTCATGTGTCTAAATTAATTATATGTTAACAGACATAAAGTACATTGCATGTACACGGCAAGAAGGTTTTAGACTAAATGATATATTTAAATATCCTGCTCAGTAATATAGGTTTTAAGAACTCTATCTATTGAGGAATATAAATATTTAGCTATAAGCACAATATAACCTAATAAGTACAGTCATTTTTAATGGGAGTGATTTATTAAAGTGGGTGCATGGTATGCTAAGCCATTAGCCTGTATTTATTTGAAACCTTCAGATTATCATAAAAGTTAAAAGTTATTCATTTCCTCTTAAATAGGAGCTGCATGCTAAAGCTTCATAGGGATGTGAAAGAGGTAAGTATAGTCTGCTAAGTCTGCACTCAGGTTTAAGTTCTTAATTCTATGTTCTGTTTTTGTGAAGGCCATGTGATAGAGATTTCCAGGACCTGTAGCCTATTTTTATGTATATTGTACCCCTAGAGGTCAGTGCAGAGACCTACTGTATAACACAGAAGGGAATTGAGATCACTCATGATAAGCAGACCAGAGATTCATGGACATAAAAGTGAATGCCATTTATAATACATTACCCCAACCCAATCCTCACTTAATAGGTTATTGTTGAGTTGCTGTTTAGAGGACTCGTTTGCACAAATTTGTATATCTCCCTAAGATTCAAAACATAATTAAATACATCTAAATTTATTTAAGGATACATTGTTTCATTTATTACCCCTTTCTCTCTTTTCTTTTACTTACATTATAAAGTATTGAATAGCCCATTGCCCATTGTGAACAGGCCATTGTCAGTAGATTACTTATTATTAAAATTTGACTGGCAGGTTATTTAAATAACAGATTCATTTATATGTCACTGAATGTATTTTACTCAAAAAAAACAGAATATAGCTATGACACAGCTTTCATTTGTACTAATAGAATCAAACCCACATTTAAATAATATTAGATTTTAAACAATGATGACATGTATGTCTCAATGAAAGGAAAATACTTAGCTACATCAGCAAGGGGATCCCAGAACATGCTGGCAGATTGAGATCACCAACATTGGATACCCACAGCAACTGCTGTTCCAGAATTTACAATATTCAACAACATACAAGTCACCATAACTGGGGTTGTCAAGGTAAAATCACAATGAATATCTAAGGCTGACCTATAAGCTAAGCCCTTTAAAGGAAACTGATAGGACCTTATTTATTAATGCATCTCCTCAGTTTACATCTGTCTTTATTGCCACATGGCCAGTAACCGGAGTAAACAGACATTGGAAAACAACACTTGTAGAGTGAACAAGTCAATCTGATTCATGGCTATGGGACACTGCAGACACTTCTTTTTTGAGACATTTTTATAAATAAGGCCAGATATATGCTGGAGAAAGAAGTTAGTGAGTAGATGAATTCATAAAAGTGTGACTTCTCTTCAACTTGTTAGATGTGTTTGACTCTTTCCTGTTCAGTTACACACAAGAAATTGTATGTTCTCTCAACCAACCAATTGACTAAAGTCTACACTTTTATGAAATCACTCTAATATAATAGAATATCAAGTGCTTGTGTAAAAAAACAAGTGTGTGCAATTTTAGTTTTTCTCTTTTGATGATGCAAATTTTTACATGTGTGAAGAACAAAAAAATATCATACACGTAAACAAGAACGCTCCTCAAGAGGAGTGAAATAAATAAGAGTTTATGATCAGTTAGAAAAAGCACCTTCTATACTTCATGAAAGTTTTCATTCCTAGAAAATCTTGCAGTTCCATGTTAGTTGATGGGTGGAATTTACAAAAACAGTAATAACAAAGAACTTTCGTATTCCTCACCTTTACTTGCAAAGTTATTTCAGTTGTACATAAACTCATTGGTTGTAATTAAAACCATATTTACTAACATCTATTTTTTGGTAGAATAGTCAAAATACAGCCATGGTCAAACTATATGTGGAAGGCTTCTTTCGTTATTGGAATTTGTGGGAATTCAACATTAAAATGTCATGTATGTGCATTAATTAGTCATTAATTACTTCCTGTTGGTCATAAAACTTTTCATCAAAGGGTCACAAGCTATGACAGATCAGAACTATGGCTGCATATAACTAGAGTGCAATCACTGGGAACTCTTACTAGTAAAAATACTAAAAAGAGCAATATCATGTAAAAATGAAAACATGCCTATTACAAATCTGTAGGTTCTTCTTAGATAATAATTTACATTTTTTTAAAGGCCAATTTCACCAAAGTTTGAACTTTACACTGGCTTCTTACATATCCCACAGTCTTGCTGAAAGATCTCTCTATCCGGGTTGCCCACCATCATGCAACTGCTCTGCGGATGATTTAAAGGAGCACAGAATGTCTACTTAGTTCATTTTGAATACCCTAGCATGAGCAGGGGAATAAAAAAACACAATAAGAATTTGTTTTGCACAAATGGACCATTGGAGTCCAATCGTGCAAAACACGAGTTAAAATTTGCTTTGCTTCATGAACATTCTCTACTTGTTTAGTAAATTAACCCCTCTGAGTCATATAAGAAATAGTAGATAATTCAATCTACTTAATTCTGTTTGACTTGTGATTCTATAGAAAATCATGAGGTTGATCTGTGGGTAACCATGAATAAAGTATGGACTATGATACCCACAACAATTAAGGCAACACTCTGCAACAGTCTGTCAATGTTAATCAGGGCATTTTGATATGGCTTGCATATCATAAAACAGATACTAAAATAAGATTAAAAAAATATGTTTTGTTTCCTTCCCTTAGCACATAGGTTAATACATTGTTCAACTTTACCATGATTGTCCAGAGTTATTTCAAATACAATCCACAATTTGAAAATATTTCATATAAAATCAGTGTTCTAGCTCTGAAATACCTTGCTAAATAAACAAAACATGCCATAACTGATGTCCATGTCATCTTCATGCTTTTTGGGTTGTTCACAGACAATTACTATTAACCATGTTAAAAAAAAGATCTAAGGAAAAGTAACGTGGAAGTGCTGCTGACATTAATTGAAAAGTTTAATTGTCTGCTACTACTGGTTAGAAAATGAAAAATATATTATGTATGTGCTCACAGATAGCATAGCATTTGCACTTGGCATGATTGCATTCATAATCTGATTCTTTTCATAGTAGTGAGCTTTTAACATGATGACTACTAGTGCTAAGCCTGCTAGAATATGAGCAGTTGAATTACCTGTGAACACATTCCCTGTAGATTGACATGATCCTGAGCCCATATATACAAATGATGGAGTAATTTGTCTTTACCCAATGATGTGTTCAAGGTGGTCTTGCCATTTACTGGCCACTTTAAAAAATCAATGTGCTTATGGTTGTCTTCGACCCAGTTCCTTTTGCCTTCCCTTTTGTGTAAAGGGTACCAAAGAGACAGGAGAGATAGGTAGTTAGAATAATACACAGATAGTGTTTTTCTCTTCTATGTCTAGTAGTGGACATCTTGTCCCCATGTCCCTAGCAGAGACAGATATTACAGAGGGGACTAGGAACTGCAGTGTATGCCCTACCTTTCCCTGTCAAGTTTCTGATATCTATCTCCAGATAGTTCTCATTGGCAGGGTCATAGCTCCAGTAATAATGTGAGGCAGGTCTCACATGAATACCTACCATATACAGGCAGTCTTGAATCAGGCTCCCAGCTCATTGGACCCAATAAGGGTTGCTCCTTCTGCTACCATGCTTCTATGCCACTGCTCATGTTACAATGATGTTCACTTGCACACAGAGAACTTAATTGAACAATAACACCATGCAGCAAGGAGAGAAAATCTGCACAGTGCACTAACCCATTGCAAATAATCTATTTTCAGTTGATGTTTGCCTTACTGGCTACTTTTAATTTCTAGAGTGTGCTGCACTTTGCACATTTCTCTCTAGCCTGCTAACATCTCATGCCATCTCTTTTCCAACCTTTACCTCCCAAAAAGTATTGGAAAAGACACCCATAAATACAAACCATATATTAATCAGACAAATCCAACAATTTGCAATGAAAAAGGATCAGCCACTTTTTTAATTGATTGCCTGTGTAAGTAAACTGACCCCTTCTACCACAATTTCAACTCAGTTCAACCCATGTATAAAATACGCTCTTAGTTCAGAGTAACGTTTATAAATATATCAATAAATAAGTCACTGGTTCACAAATCTATTGTGTTTTGAATGCAATATTCTCCAGTCTCTCAATGTAAACCTTCTGAATGTCATGTGTAAATGATGTGTTTTGGACAAATGAGATGTTGAAACAAAACCATATTAGGAAAAAAATATACCGACAAACATTAAAAATATTTTTTCTTAACATGCTTTTGTGCATTAATCTTTTCACTCTGTACAATTACATAAGTTAAGAAGACATATTTGTTTACTACAAATTTACCAAAATATCGAAACACATAAAAAGTTAAGAAAATAAAACCAGCAAAAATGTTGCTTGTATAGGCATCGGTTATTTCTTCCAGTGCCAGAGACACCTGGACCACACTTGTGTGATATGTTCCGCTTCTCTATGACATGGAAGGAGTTGGGGCACATTAATCTGAGGTTTATATCCAAAATGAACCAAACAGAACTGCCAAAGATCAAGGACAAAACACACCATGTCAGCATCAAAGAATATATACATAATAACCCCACTATACAGTAAAAAAAAATGCAACAAAAAAAAAATCAATAATTTTTACAATGTACTTTCTTCATTTTGGTAGCAGTTTACATAACCCCTTGGAGAGGAAAAATACCTCTTTGATATGGTGGGGAAAATAGAGATTTGAATATAACCCTCAGATGTTAATATTGCAATAGTTTAAGAGCTGTTGGCGACGTTAAGTGCCATGCTGATCTTGCATGCCAGCCACTTCCTAAGTGGACAGTAGTACTCATTGTGGAACTGCTCAAATTCTGGTGTTTGACGGATTTCATGAAGGAAGGAAATGTCAATGTCCGACTCCAGCAAGACGAGAAGAAGAGGAAGAAGCACCAAAAGCAACCCCAACGCCACCAAAACAAGTCGGGAGAAGCTCTTCAGGAAGGCATTCAGCTGCATGTTTCCCATTAGGAAATTGTAGCTTACGCTTAGGGCTTTCCTGGCCTCCTTCAGCTCTTCCTCCTCTGCAATCAAAAATGCATGTTCATCTGCATCAAACTCCTCAAATGAATCAACATCGTCTCTGTCGCTCTCTGGTCTGAGGGAGCTATTAAAGAGCATCTCAATGCCCTCATCTACTGGTGTAGGCAGCAAGCTAGCACTTGGGTTATACATCTGCTCTGAGATAGTTAAAGGCTCCTCCTTCATACTTTCCTCCTCATCCTGCCTAAGATCTGGTATCACTTCCCTGTCTCTGGTAGGGGAAATGCCAGCTGCAGGGGGAGCATTGACATCATTGTAATGTGAAAGCAGGATGCCTAAAAAGAAAACAAAGAAAAAGCATATTTATTACTATCCAACAGTATCAATCATGCTTGGTGTATTCAATAAAAGAAATGGCAAAGTGCAGTAACCCATAGCAGCCAACCAGCAATAAAAGATGATCTGGCTTAAGGTAACTAAAATCTGATTGGCTACAATGCCTTGCAGTACTTTACGCTTAAGCTTTGCTCTAGGTATAGCCTTGTTGAATAATATTTTTATACAGAAATTAAAGGGTACATATTGTTAGCAATGCAGGACTTATGGTAAGAGGACATCTTTAGTTGAATCTTGATCAATATGTTATTGTGTTAGTTTTCTAGTCCTTGCTGTATCATTAATAGGCCTCTCATACATTCATTCTCACCAGAATAATAGGTCTGCCTGTTGTTCATTTGCCAATTGACATCTGATTTACTGGAGCAGACAAAATCTGAAGCAGCTGTGCATGGCAACCACACAATTCTACTTCCCATGTTTTTAGTTTTTCTACTGTCAGGCCCAGATGTGTATTCTGGTTGGAAAGTCCTTGTGACAGGACTGACAGGGTTGTTAGAATTTACCACTTGGGTTTCCTACAGTTGTGGTACAGCTCAGTAACAAAGCATTATTGAAGAGTTAATCAAGTAGCATTAACAGGGCTTGATGTTGATTTCCCTGTCCAGGGAAATAGAAGCACTAACATTGTCATGTGACACGTTGTCACACATCTTGCAATGTGGAAGATGATCCACAGGTGCCAGTGAAGGTATGTCACCCTGTCCATTGTGATAGCTGGGTGGGGGAAAGGGGGTTGTGGCTGAGACTAGCAGAGATAAACATGACCCTTAAAATATATATAAACCCCATCATTAAATCACATTTAAGCTTTAACATGGTAATGTAATTTGACAAGAACATTTTAATATTTTAAAATCTTATAATAATTCCTGGTGTAGTTCCTTGTTCATGCACCTTCTATATAGGGTGACAACACTCCCAACATGCTCTTCCAATGGAGAAGCACATTGCACTGGCATGGTCGGCTGTTCTCCCTATCAAAAAACCTGCCCTGAGAAACAATGTGCAGCAGTTCTTGAAGTGCATGCCTGTAAACAGAAAGTGGCTGCAAAAAAGATGGAAAAAAAATATACAAAGTGCTTTTTAAGTACAAAAAGTTATCTCTTGCCACATAGGGACCAATCAGAATCAAACCTATCCTGCAAAATTAGAAACAAACATTTACATCTTCAGCAAAAGTCAACAGTACCATTCTAGTAGCTCTAGTCAACAATGTCCCAGCCCAAACCAAATTAGATAATTTCTGCCAGGCAGAGGTGAAGTGTTCTAATGTTATTTTTCTGCAAAGGATGGTGAGGGGGCACAATGTACAGAGTTTCCAAATTAAAGTGCACTTCTACATTGCACTGAAGGAGAATTACATGGTTACAGAGTTGGATAAATAGCCATATTTATAAATATGAAGCATTGGTGTAATGTTACTCTTTCAATCACTAATCTATTACCAAAAAAGATTCAAGATGCCTAGATCACTGTGCATAGCATAATTTGTGTACGAGAAAAAAATAATTGGCTCTCATTTGAAGAGTGCTGAAGCTAATGGCCCTCTGACTTACCATAATTATGAGATGTTTCCTTCCAAGCAATTTTAAAGCAGCATTGCATTGTAATTACTTCTGTGGTCAAGAGGTTTGATGTATTGGTTTCTCAAGAAAGCGAGTTCCAGATTTTAACTGCTCTAACTGAAAAAAAGCCCCTACGCCGCTTGTGGTTAATTCTTTTCTCCACCACTTTTAGGTGGTCGCCTCTAGTCTTTGTTATGGAGTTTTCCATAAACAGTTTATTGCTGATGTTTCCATCACCACTAAACATTTTTTACATCAAAATCATGTCCCCTCTTAGTCTCCTCACTTCTAGTGTGAACAAGTTTAAATTTAGTAGCCTTGTCTCATAGCTTAGGTCCTCCAGCCCCTTAATTAGTTTAGTTGCCCTTCTCCGGACTCTCCTTTCTCTGGATTGGTGACCAAAACTGGACCGCATACGCAAGATGAGGCCGAACCAGCGATCTATAAAGTGGCAAAATGATTGCCTTGTCTCTACAGTACATTCCCTTTTTAATACAAGACAGTACTCTGCTTGCTTTGTTTGCTGCAGCCTGGCATTGCATGCTATTGTTCAATCTGTGGTCTACTATGACCCCCAGATCTTTTCCCATTTCTGACTTGCCTAGTGGAGTACCCATTAATATCTATTCCTTTCGCCGTTTTTTTTACCCCAAAATGCATTACTTTACATTTTCAACATTAAACCTCATCTGCCATGTAGTTGCCCACTCCCCTATTTTATCCAGGTCCTCCTGTAATGTTATAATGTCTAAGTCTGTGTCTATTACCCTCCCAATTTTAGTATCATCCGCAAACACAGAAACATGGCTATTAAAACCTTCCCCAATATCATTAATAAACAGTATGGGGCCCAGCACAGAACCCTGGGGCACGCCACTCTCAACCATAAACCAATCTGAAAGAGAGCCATTTATCAATACTCTCTGGACTCATTCCTGTAGCCAGTTCTCTATCCATGTACACACCATTTCATCTATGCCCATAGACCTCAGCTTGTGTACTAAACATTTATGTGGTACAGTGTCAAATGCTTTGGCAAAATCCAGATATACCGCATCCACCGGCCTCCCTCCATCCAGATATCTACTCACCTCTTCATAGAATGTTAGTAGGTTGGTCTGACAAGAACGGTCCTTCCTAAATCCGTGCTGATTATCATTTATTATACCATTGAGATGAACAAAATCCACTAAAAAGTCCTTTATCATCCCTTCTAACAGTTTGCATACTATTGATGTTAGACTGAGTGGTCTGTAGTTCCCAGATTGGCATCTTGAGCCTTTTTTGAATGTTGGCACTTCTGTAACCTTACGCCAATCACTTGGTACCCTACCAGTCATTATGGAGTCCTTGTAAATGAGGAATATTGGTCTCGCTGTAACCAGGCTGAGTTCTTTAAGTACATTTGGGTGCAGATTATCTGGTCCTAACGATTTATTTGCATTAAGTTTTTCCAGTCTTTGTTGAACCCCGGCTTGTTATATAATATGGTCAACAGCATAAAGTAGTGTTACATCTAACTACTGAACAATAATAACAATAATATAAAAAGGTATGGACAATAGTGAACCAAAGCCCACTTCCTTAAATATCACTTTATATTCTGCGTTATATCCAACTTTTTGTACTCAGAGATCTGTGTTATTTACTAGAAGAAAATTTTGATTAGAATCTTTCTGTGTGGCAACATAAGGTACTGAGCTCTCACAACTACAGTGGAGCCTCATTCTCCTGTTAACAATGTGCTTAAGACTGGATACCACACAATACCCTTTTTATCTTTATAGTTATAACAATACCAGTTTTGCCACAATATGACTTTTTACCTTCTGTCTATATCCCCATTCCTGTCCCTGTAACAGGAAGTGAGGGGAAATCTTCCTAACAGGGACACACATATCAATAAAAAACAATGAAGGGAATTTATCAAAACTGAAACAGCTGTGCATGGCAACCAATCTTTAGTTTTCAAATCTAAACTATACAAACTGAAGAGAGAAGCTGATTGGTTGCCATGCACAGCTGCTCTAGATTTTGTCGGCTCCAGTTTTGATAAATTCCCCCCAATGTTTCTAGCAACCAAGGGAAATGTTAGAACTTCTGTAAGGTTTTGTATTGCAGTCCATATCACCACCAGAGATATCTACTTTACTCCCTGTCCAGTTAAAGGGCGAAAGTGGGACATTAGAAAACGTACGAAGAATAGAAAACTATATCTGCAATGCCTTGTAACTTTCTTTGACCTGTTTAAAGGAAATGTGTAACACATACAGAACTAGAACTGTTACACTAGCAAAACTGTGCCTATTCAGATACAAGGTTGCATTGAGGGTGTTAGTAAGGCACTCCACTCAGTGTAGCCCCTACCCCCTAGCTTTTTCACCTTTTCAATCCCCCTGCTCTGCAACCATTCTTCTTCTGTTGATATCTTACCACTTTCCTCCTTAATGTACTCACTCTCTTGCTCTATTCCTATTCTCTAATCCACCTCTTAGCACCCCTTCTCTCTCCATCTCACTGTCATAGCTTTCCTCTTATGTGCCTGCACTTCTCTTTCCAGCCATTGATTTCTCAAGCATTCCTCTTCAAAATCTCGGTTCCTTCTGGCCAAAGTTTTCAGTGCCTCTTGTCTCTCCTTTAGTGCCCATGCACTGGATCTTCACTTGCATTGCGCTCCTCTTTCATTCTATATAAGAAAGTACTAAGGGGTCTATTCACTAAGCTGCCGTAGGCAGCCGAGTGAATGACCGACCTAAAGCGAAGTGAGCCGAACGCTGTTCAGCTATTCACTTCAGGCTGCTACCGCTGATTTCAGCCGTATATCGGCTGAAATCAGCCGTACATCGGGTGGCTTCTCATGGCTTCGGGTCGGCCGAACATGCTTAGCATGTTCGGCCGACCCGAAGTGCAGAAGGACTTCGACTCAGCCGATCAAACATCTGGATCGGCTAAGCCGAAACTCCGACAGGCTACCCGTTGCTGTTCGGTCTATTCTTATAGATGCCGAACAGCAGTGAGTAAATAGCCGAATGACGCTGAGCGGCATTCGGCTAAACTGTTCTGCTCGGTCTCTCTGTGGGACCGAGCAGAACAGAAAAACAGTTAAAAAAGTAGAAAAATAAAAATAGAAAACGATTGTGCTGAGCTAGCAATGACAGCTAGCTCCGCCCAACAGTTTTCTATTGGGCGGCGGTTCTGCTGCCGTCAAAAAAAAGAAAAAAATAATAATTTTGGCCATAGGAATGCATTGCTAGATTCCTATTGGCTATTTCAATTTGCAATAGCCAATAGCAAACTACCCACCCTCTGCTGTCAATCAGTAGTGGGGACCTGATGGAGAACTGCAGCAGAGGGCGGGTGCAATGCTAGTTTGCTATTGCAAATTGAAATAGCCAATAGGAATCTAGCAATGCATTCCTTTGGCCAAAATTTTTTTTTTTTTTAATATTCTGACACGACTGCGTGTCAGAATAAAAAAAAAAAGAAAAAGCAGTGTATCTCTCCTGGGCGGCCGGGAGCGGGAGACTCCCGGAGCGCCCGGGCGAGTTAGGCTGTCTGGAATCAGTGTCCCTGGTTAGCTGGTAACCAGAGACGCTAATCTCTCTGCAAGTGGCCGGAGCCAGCCGTAAGATCACGGCTGGCTCCGCCCAGCTGTCAGAAGCAGAAGCTGGCAGAAGGGAATAGCCCGTACAGCACCCCTTCGGTTCTACCGGAGCGCA
>NW_017307209.1:427183-434287 GCF_000935625.1 Nanorana parkeri
AATAAAAAAAAAAAGAAAAAGCAGTGTATCTCTCCTGGGCGGCCGGGAGCGGGAGACTCCCGGAGCGCCCGGGCGAGTTAGGCTGTCTGGAATCAGTGTCCCTGGTTAGCTGGTAACCAGAGACGCTAATCTCTCTGCAAGTGGCCGGAGCCAGCCGTAAGATCACGGCTGGCTCCGCCCAGCTGTCAGAAGCAGAAGCTGTCAGAAGTGAATAGCCCGTACAGCAGCCCTTCGGTTCTACTGAACCGAAGGGGTCCTGGGACCGAAGCTAGCCGAAGGATCGGCCGAAGCTATGGCTAGATCCTTCGGCTGCTTTGTGAATAGACCCCTAAGTGTCAAACTCAGATTTATTAGTACATCGGGCTGCTGTATAAACATAAAAAGTTATCAATGACACATTACTCATGTGAGCACCACTCTTGCTCTAAAGTCACCAGACTCCCAAGCAAAAGTGAAATGCTTCGTGAAATGTTTATATTATGCTTGAACCCAAATAGTACTAAGCTCTACCCCCTAAGCTCATCAACATATACTTTAGTGTGTAATGCTTGGTGCAGATAGCTGCAACTCCACTTCATACATGTATAGGAAGTACTTGAAGTACATGAAGTTCCTGCCCACCTGAAGAAGTAACAGTGGGTCCTACATGTCTATGTATTCTATGCATTCTTTTGCTCCATGTTCTCCTGCCTTGTCCATCACCTGCCCTCATCTGTCCACGATCTGCTCTTGCTACTTTCTCTCTCCTCCTTCTTGCCTATGATCTGGTCTCACAAGCTGTTTTACTCAGTGTTCATTCAGCATCAAGTACTAATGATCAAGTGCTGATGCTTTGTCATCTGCACTTGACTACATATATGCTGCATATATGTAGTCTGTGATATTCTGCATATATTCAGAATATCACAGACTACCTCTAGAAAACTCTGTATGCTCTTCTTTTTTTTTTTTTTTTTTTTTTAAATAACGCTGCGGCCACGTCCTCCGACAGGTGGCACGGGTGACCCCCCGGGTGTTTAATCGCCGGGATAAAGGTCTGCGCGCGCTGCTGGCGTAACGCTTGGGCGAGGGAGCGGCTACATTGATTACCATATTCGTAGAAATGCCTACGGCATTTGGTGAGGGAGGCTTTGGCCTTGTCGAAGCCCAGTGAGTGGAGGGCTTCCCGGGCTGTCAGCAGTTGAGCCAGAACAGCTGGGTCACGCCGTCCTTTATGGGCGATTTCCAGGGAGTGGATCTGTGTCAGAAGTGTGGTCTGTTGCTCCAGTCTCATTTTCTTACGTCTACGGAAAACTGTATGCTCTTCTAACATATAATATGTTTAAAGAGCAATTCTTGGGCAAAAATTAATGCAATCGGTGTACTGATCTGTGGATATCTACTGAGCATTTTACAATAAATATCATGTAATATATTTTAAAGAATACTTTATTTAACAATATTCCAAAGAACTGTTTTGCTGCTTTAAACACATAAACCACTTTGATTATCCTGGATTTTAGTACGTTCTAAATATAGACAGAATTTTTGATGGAATGTGTCATCTGCTGCATTCAGTTCTTACGGCTGTGGAATAACTTTGCCTTGCCTTGTTGATGAGCTCTGGGGATTTAATAGTAGTTTCTGCTTTTTGTGACATGTATATGGCCTAACTGAAACAAAAAAAAATGGTCACTGCTCTTCAAAGAGCAAGACACTAATTTGTCTAGATCTGCAACATATACATTCAGATATTGGAAATCATTGTGTAGTATGAATATATATTTATGTTATTAAACATGTAGTTATCCTTCAGGTATTAGTTTAAAACACTGGTATTTGCACAGGCTGAAAACCAAGTAATTTATTAAAATGTTTATATATTGGCAGGGTATGTGAACATGAATACAATCTGCTATCTGGTTAATTCACATGTGAGTTTTGGTGTACTGTGGACAATTTTTTTGATCCAAGTTTGGTGTGGGTCCCAGAAAATTTACCTTCCATAGGGGCAAACGGTTAAACATATAAAATCCATATAAAATCTACAAAAAAAGCAAAGATGTGAATGTTGTCTGAGGAGGGAAAACAGGTAGTGGCAAGGTATGTACCATGCATCTGAGTGTATGAAGTGAGAAATACATCACAGTGTACAGAGGGAAGTGGTAAGGAATGTACACTATAGTGCACAGAGTGGAGTGGCGCACAGTAAGGGATGTACAGCGCAGTGTGCACAGTGGAGCAGTTTGCCCTGTAGGATAGCACAGTGTGCAGAGTGGAGCACTGTGACCTGATATATGCAATGTACAGTGTAGCATGCAGTAAAGAATCTACACCACAGTGAAGTGGTGGGCAGTAAAATGTACAGCACAGTGTGCAGAGTATAGCATGCAGTATGGAGTGGTATGTCATAAGAAATATGCACCACAGTGTACATAGTGGAATGGTGTGCAGGATAGCGTACAGTGTGCAGAGTGGAGTAGTGTACAGTATATTGTACAGCACAGTGTGCAGAGTGGGGCAATGTGTAGTAAGAAATCTATGCCACAGTGTACAGAGTGGAGTAGAGTGCAGTACAATTATCAATACAGTGTGCAGAGTGTAGAAGTGTGCAGTAAGCTCTGGACACTACAGTGCACAGTGTTCCATTGTGCAGTATAATATGCAGCACAGTGTGCAAAGTGGAGGGGTGTGCAGGTAGGTAGAGTAGTGTGATGTACAGGGTGCAGATTGGAGAGATGTGTAGTATAGGATTTACACCAGAGTGTACAGGGTAAAGCAGTGTGCAGTATAATATACAGCACTGCTCACAAAGTGGAGTGCAGTAATGAATTCACACCACATTGTTCAGAGAGAAGCAGTGTGAAGTTCTCCGACGTATGCAATATACATTGTGCAAACTGGAAAGGTGTGGAGTACAGTACACACAACAGAGTGTGCAGTGGAGGGCTGTGTGGAGATGTATGTAACTATGTGTGAAGAATACAGTATGACATTACAAGAACCAACAAAATGAGCAAAAACTAAAACAAGTGCCCTTTTAGATTCCAAAAACTTTAAGGGTTTATTCACATGTGTGCATTGTTGCAACAAGCAGTAAAACAGTGCATTCCACGCAAATGTGAATGGGCCCTCAATAGTTGGCTAATTTTAGTGATGTACATTTGAGTTTGCTATTTTTAGTCAGTCATGTTAGTTTTAACATATAATAAAATGCAAAGTATACCAAACTTAAAGGGAGGTTATCTACTAAAGTAAAGATATAGCCCACAATGATCATTGACATGTTATACCTTTGTAGCAGAGTCTGATAAAAAATCTTCTGACTGGTTTCTATGAACAACTTTCCTCTCCTCTAATGAAACAACTTTATTTTAAGACCTGCTTACACTTCTACAAGAAAATACAGCAAACCAATAGTTACTTCCACTATACCCCAAACTGACAATGACTCTAAAAGGTGGGTGGACAACTAGTCCAGAATAAAGAATGAAAGAGTTCTTTTTTACCAGCACTCTTTGCTCTGATCCTAGATCCAAACGTCTTTAAGCGTATGAAAATCTCTTTGCTGGAGTGATTCACCATGCGCAAATAAATGCTTTTGGTGGTCTTGATTTTGACCAAGCACTTCACCATTGCGCCCGCTGTTTTGCTAGCTGGACCATGCAGTAGACTCTCCGAGCAGTGACAGAGAATGGCTCTAATATGCCAGTACTAGAATTGTTTATAGTTAGAGGGAGAGAATAGGAAGGTCACACAAACAAAGCCTGGGATTTAAATTGGAGGATAAAGTGATCTGTGATTCTAATAATAAACACTTAGCTGTAGAAGCCAGGTATGCATCTTTTCTCACTTCTGACCACACATATAAATTCAGTAACAGATAATCTAATCAATTGAGCATAATTGCAGCACTTGACAAGCTGGGTGAATCAATATGAATTGATATAGGGGCATTTTTGTACTGTGCATGTTTTTGCTTTCAGTTTGCCTCCACTTTTGTTATAACCTGTTATTACTTCACAAGCCATTTACAAATTATTAAAAATGACTTTCTATTTAAATCTGCAGTCATTCCCAGGCTCCTGTAACTGACAAAAGTATTCAGATTTATCTTCGTTATAACTCTGCAGACTTTGAGGTTAAGGTGACACTAAACTCAGGAGTAAAATCTTAAAAATGCATTCAAGTACCTTAACCACTTCAAGACCAGGTGTTTAGACCATTTTTTGGGGACAGATAGAGCTTTCTTTTGGTGGTATTTAATCACCACTACGGGTTTTATTTTTTACTATAATTAGGAAAAATTACTGAAAATATTGAAAAAAAAAGTTTTTTTTAACATTATGTTAGGAAACATTTATAATTACCCAGTTTTTTGGTAAAATATAAAAGTCGGGGTCACGTCGGGTAAATAGACACCAAACATGTCAAGCTTCAAAATTGCGCGCACCCGCGACATCGCAGAAAACTACCATACCCAAAATTGGCCATAGGCGACACTTTAAAAGCTTTTACCGCTCATCAGTTTAGTGTTATCAGTGATTGATGGCTCTAGACGTATTGCTCTCACTCGGACGTTCGCGGTGATATGTAACATGTGCGGTGTAATGGGCGCAATCGTCTTTTTTGCAAGTATGCGCCCCCCGACGCATGTCTGCATGCGTGTATGTATGGGGGGGGGAATTTTTTAAAATTCTTTTTTATGTGCAACTTAAATTTTTTTTTTGGGGGGGGGGGCTTTAATTATTTTTTAATTTTTTTTCCACTAAACTTTATTGCTATATATTAATAAAAGTGTTGCTTATTTGTGTATCACTCAGCTGTAGATCCTCAAATCCTCTCTGAATTGGTGCTGACACTGTCCTTCCTTCTGGAGGGTGGCTACTTTTGTTCCTTATGGTCCCTGTGTGTGATGTAAAGTAGTCACTGCTCCAAGCTCACTCCTGTGATGGAATACAATCTCATGTTTAGTTTACTAATTTGTACTAAAATTATCGTCCATCACGGGAGGGAGCTTGGAGCGGTGACTAATTTGCAACACACAGAGGGACCATGGGGAACAAAAGTAGACAATTTAGCACCAATTCAGAGATGATTTGAGGATCTACAGCTAAAAGATACACAGATAAGCTATATTTGTATTAATAGTTCGGATACTTGAATGTATTTTTTAAGATTTAACTCCAGTGTTTAATGTGACTTTAAAGGAGCAACAGTTTTTGGTATAATCAATCAATGCAAACAATGTAAAAATACAATAGGGCCATATGAAATTACTTGATGCTTCTTTAGACGTGAATGTAATTTGTAAAAAAAAAGGATGCTGCTATTGCCAAAGAATTAGCAAAACCAAGACTGACTGTTAATGTTTATACTAATGCAAAGGAGGGTGGGGAGGATCCAGATATTACTGTCATTGCTTACCTTGCTGAGGAACAATAGCGACAAAATCATGTTTTCTAACCTGCCCAATTTATCTTTCACCTTCCAAAAAGTGGTTAGCTGCTGGGAGTTTGCTGGATCACAGGCATGAAATAGATATTTATGTAATATAGCTAATCACTGCTATATCTGTGACCAGTTTGGTCACCAGCCACTCAGGAGATAACAGGCAAAGCATGTATTTTGACATACCTTGCAGAGCACCTCGGGAGCCTTAAAGCCTGGATGCACTATAGTGCAAATCTCAAACAGCTCCTGTTGTGGAGAGCTTTCAACCTCCCCTTCCACGCATTAAGAGTGACTAGTAAAGCCATTTATAATAGTTTTAGGCCAATAGCAAGGCTTTGGTAGTAAGAGCGGGCCAGTCTAAACCATAGAAACTAGTGGATATTTTCATAATAGAGCAAGTTTCAGGGCTCCCAAAGTACACACAAATGTAAGTTAGTGGAAGCATGGAAGCACCACCTGGGTGCATACTTATAAGATTTCCTGGCTGTTTAGCACATTTAAAGTAAATGTGTCACAAGAGACATACATAGGCTACTACTGTTAACCTTTTCTCCAGAAAATGCTAGCTGCTTGCGGCCATGATGTATTGGCTTTAATATTTTCTGTGCCTGACCCAAAAGGAATTATGGCTTTTTTGCGTTATATGTACTGCTTCCGTGTTCCAGGTCAGCAGCTCAGAACTATAAATGCAGGTATACCCAGGCAACTAGCAATGGCAGCCCGCATATTTCTCTTATGAATGAGTATATGGTCACTCTAAGGCAACCATTGTGTTGATTATCTGTGAATAGTCTAAAGTAATGAATGCACAGCTTTATTAAAAGTTAATGCTCAGATAATTCAATCACACTTGTACTGGATGCAAACCGTAAGGACTAACAGATCCCCACAATGCATTAGGTATAGAGCAGCGCACACACAAGCCATATGCAAGATAAAGTAAGGAGTACGATTTGACAAGCAGGATGCAGATAGGTCAAGTAGCTGAACATATATAAAGAAAAAGTAAGATTGCAGTTCACATTAAAACAACACAGAGCTTGTTTGTCAGCGGTTAACAGCAGTGGTAATTGGAGGCACAGCTAAAGTAGAAAGTAATACACATAAAAAGCACCTAGACTCACACAAATGTTTTCTAGGCTGCCATAGATGTCCTTTGCTCAGGTGCAGGCTTGCTGTGGGGGTCTCGGAGAAAAAGTGAAAGAGTCAGGCGCAGCGTTCCTTTGGGTTCACATCTCATAGTGTTAAGGGAAGCATTCCTAGTTTGTTCCTTAGCTGGCAGGTAGTTTTAGTAAAAAATATTCTAATTCTAAAAGCCAGTAACAGATGTTCTCAGATACCTTAGTAATAACCCCAAAGAACAGAGAGTTCAAAGAATTCACATGACTGTTACAAAGCAAATCATCTTTGTCAAATGGTTCTGACGGAAGATGCCCCCAATTCTCACATAATAATTCTACGGCTTTGCTAACCCACAGCTAGTAAATGGCACATGAGCTAAATAAATGTCTGCTTTCATCAGAGCCTTCTAATGGCTTTAAATTTGTAAATGTTACTTAAATTATACTTATATACAGTAAAATGTATAGGGAATCCATTGGCAACATTTTTAGTTGCTTGGTGTAATTATATTCCTCCCTTTAAGGATAAAAAATATGTCTATATATATAT
>NW_017307209.1:434326-467117 GCF_000935625.1 Nanorana parkeri
TATATATATATATATTATTGTATTATAATGCATGCCTAGTTTAATATGCTCATAAAATGTGCCAATAAATGTACTTGGCCTGCAGACTGCAGAATATGCCTGACCTAAAATATAGAATAGTACCTTCCGAAAGCTAGCAAAATCTTTTCAGATGGGGCTCTAAAATAGGTACACGTTTAAATACAAAAAAGCTAACTTGTATACACATATAAAATATATTGTTTCATACGTTTAAATTAGAATGTTACTAAAAACATTTTGACTAATAGCACACCTGAAGTGCAAATTACTTACCTAATCCAGCATAAAGAAGGCACATTCAGGTGCCTGCGCTTCAGGTTCTTTGTCAGTTTAAGTACCCCAAGTACCCAAAGTTCCTAATTGTTCTGATTTACAAATACATCCAGGGTCAGATGGGGCTCAGCGCCTGGATCCATCCACCCCCACCTCCTGAGCCTCAATATTAGCCATGAAGGCTGTCCCTCACAGTAATGGACAAACACTGAGGCTTAGGAGGTGGCAGGGGCTTTAACATCTTTAAAAGTGGCACCAGAAAAATATGTAGCTTCCTTTCCCCCAGAGAACAGAGCTATCTGTTCCATGGAGGGAGAGACTGACTGAGGTAGGCATGTTGGTGTAGCTCCCAGCAGAGGAACTGCACCATGTACTGCTGTGTTAGCACTCAGTATTGAACTCTTCCCATAGCCACTTAATTTTAGATTAGGAGCATCTTGTTATTTAAATGATCCTTTTAACCTTTCAAGACCAGAAATCAATAATGCCTAGATGCCCAGGCCAAATCTAGCAACAATTATTTTTAATTATTTGTATAATTAAATATGATTTATAATTATTTTTTAATTATATTTAACTTATTTGTATACATACAATTTAAGATATAAAAGATGTCTGTTTGCTGCACTGATTTAATTTAAAAACCTATCTCTGGTGTTATTATGGGCAAAAAATAATTTTTGCTTATTGATTCTTTTTTAAACTAATTTATTTAAATTTTTAACAGCGCAAGTGTATCTGACAGTTGTACTATCATTTCCATGGCACTGTGGATAAACACTGCAGCCTGAAGGCATTGTTCATCAGTCCCGGCTGTAGCGGTCTCAGGATACTGCGAGCTGGAGCTCACGATATACTGAGCTTTGGGTCACGAGAGGAGGTTATTACTTGTTCTCCCGTGACCCTTAAGAGAACTATGGGGAAAAACACTTACCCCATTGTTCTCCTTTAAGGTAAATATTACATTAATACCTCAAAGTGTGTACCAAAAATACTCCTTTTTTCCTTTTTCCTGTTTATAGCTATAATTCAAAGATTTATGTTCTTAAAAAGATGTAATGGATTGTCCCAGTTTGCGCATAATTATGAAGGAAAGAATCTGCATTAAATGTCTCTCTTGAAGATTATTAAGTATTGCATATAATCATTTCACTAGAGAAAATTTAGCACACTTTATACAGTTGTCACACTTGAGAGGACAGCTGTATAAAACACAGCAGATGCAGCTGTTGAATTCTCTCTTATGTGGCATCAACAGACATTTTTCGCACAATCAATTCATAATCACGTGCTTCTTGAAAATATTGAGAACCCTCCGCTGACCAATGTCTAGTGATTAAACTACAACAGGGTCTGCGATTTTTCTAATTATTTTAATTGCTCCAAGTACTTAGCACGTCTGCAGGCAATTTGCATAAAGTGGCTCTACAAATGAATGGCACTTTATTTAAAATAACATCCAATTCACATCATATACCTCCGGCATCTTCTAACCACAATAAACTGAAAAGGAAAAAAGAAACACACTATGCCTCTATAAGAAGAGCTGTACTGTGAATGTGATGAGAATATGGAGTACCTAACCTGTGGTTTATGGGCACATGAACCAATCTGATGCTTCATCATTGTATATACTGTAAAGCTACACAATGTCAATATATTTTTGCAACGAAGAGAAAATACAAGGTCATGAATATTTACAGATCTATTTACCTTCTTCTGTTGGTGCTGCTTCCTCTTCATACTCCTCACTCGGTGATGGGATGAGAGGCTGCAGTGGTTCCATGTTGATGATAAGCTGCCTGTTTAAGGAGTAAGAGCTGCGACTGTGGGGTATTAATGACCTAAATGGCAAATGAGGGAGAAAAACAGGTTGTCATTAGTAAGTTTGTACAAAATGTGTATATGCATGACAAAGGCCATATTTCCAGTATAATATATCATGGATCAAAGGAAAATAACAGCAAAGCTCCACTTATCCTTTAATACAGCTATACAGGACCAAACGTTGACAAGCTTTTTGAAGCAATCATTCTAATTGATTGGCATTGCTATATTGCCAGTTATCTGCCTGAGCCTTCAATGAACAAATGCACATTACCCTGCTATCCCTTGCAAACAGTTGTGCCATCAATGTCAATTTTATTCAGTTACAAAAGCCCTCATCACAAACTGAAAATATTACAGAGAGGGTTTGTTGTTACCCAAAAACAGGAAAATAACCATGTTCCAACTTACACCATACCAGAATAGATCCTGTAGTCATGAGGGAGCTGCAAAGGCTCCCCAAGGGTATTGATACATACCATAAATTGTGTTTGGCTTTACCTGTGGACTTCTGGAGGATCCCTCTGAATTTTTGAGCTGGCTTCAACAACTTCTTTTGCAACTTTCCCACTAATTTGAAAGGAAAGAAAATAATATACAGAATATATTTTTTAATATACATCTATAATATTGTTATAATAATTTATGTAATGACTTAAGGAAGACATACAGCCTACAATTGTGATGGCTACTTAGACTTCTATGGTTACAAATGGTTACAAATAAATGACAACTCCTGCTTGGTATGGCTTAGTATGAGCAGTAAATGTAATCAGACAACAGCCACTATCCAAGTAGGATTTGGCCTAAACACAATAACAACCTTACACTCAGATGCTGATCATTGTAGATAACCAATGTATCAAGGAACAGTACCTGCTGGATTTCCTACAAAAGTGAAAATCCCCTTTAACTATGTAAGTGGCAATATATGGAGTGATGCATACTGATTAAATCCTTGGATATGAGACAAGAGTGCCCCCCAAAAAATGTAGGTGCAAGACAACAGAGGCGCCTGGATGGAAGAAATATAATGAAGACACTTTAAGATGAATGGTAGAGTCTCCTGGCGTGTGTGACACGTAAAGTTTCTTGTCACACCCTCCTGAGGAAGTGGCCTACTCTGGGCAACGAAACGCGTTCAGACGGTGTAGTTAATTGTATGATTCATGGATTGAAAGTCCAAATTGAAGAAACACGGTTACTTAATTTCTGCCATCCGGGCGCCTCTGCTGTCTTGCACCTGTTTTTCTGGGGCATTCTTGTCTCGTCTCTCCAGTGCACGTCAGGTCCCTCTAGCTGCCAAACTCTGGATCATTTGAACTCCATCCCGACTAGCATCAAGAGCGACAGAAATATTTCCTGAACACCCTTTTTTGCACCTCAGGTTGCCCAATATCCCCAAAGGGAATCTCGCAACTTCTTTATTCACCGAAAACGTAGCTATCCATAGCTTTGTAATATAATTACTACACTTAGTCGGATTTCCCCTGGGACTTTTTGTCCTCAATTTTGTTGCTCCTACTATTGGTTGTCTCTCTTTCAAGCTCAAAATCAAATTCTTAGTTGTTCTGTTAGTGTTGCTTGAATTAGATAACCTCAGGAACATCAACCCTAAGAGATCAATAGTAGACATGTGCACTGCCAAAAAATTCGTTTAGTTTCGTATCGTTTTAAATTCGGATTTGTGTTATTTCGTTTTTCGGGATTCGGGTGTGAAAGTCAATTCGGATTCGGAATTCGGATTCGGACGAAATTCGGTAGCGGTAGGTTGAACGTTCGTTTCGTTTTCTGTTCTTATTCGTTTCTTATTTGTTTCTTATTCGTTTCGTTCGTTCGTGACATTTGAGGGGGAAAAAATATTTTTCTCCTTCTCTAATGTCACTTTGCTCCAACGAACGAAACGAATAAGAAACGAAAACGAAACGAACGTTCGAACTACCGCTACAGAATTTTGGAAATGGAAATTCGGATTCGTTTGCATTCGTTATGTCTGTAATTCGGAATTCGGATACATCCGAATGTCCGAATTTCCGAAAATTCGCCTGAATTTCGATTCGGAACGAAACGAATCGCACATGTCTAATCAATAGCGACTGAGAATGAAAGTTTTATCTGTCATCATGTCTACATGTCACAACATATTAACCTCACTAAATTGATGCCTGCATCCCAGTGAACACCTTTTTCTATGGAGAAAAGGGAATGATCTTTTAATAACTTCAGAGATATTCATCATCTGGAAGCAAACCTCTGCAAGCAATAACAGTAATAATTCATAGTTAACACAAACAATACTGTACTCAGAATAGGGGGCGTATATGGGTAGCTCAACATGTTGTTTAAATTGAATCTCTAGACAAACAGCTGAACACATAGATGAAATAAATACATATATGTGAACGAGTTTAACTTCCAAAAATGTGTAAATCCTTTAATTTCTACCACACTGCATAACTATTTCCTGTTTCATCTTCATCACACTGCTGATTTAATGTCCAGTTAGATGGCAGATGATATAGAAAGCTGCAAAGCTGAAACAGGAAATAGTGATGTCCCTTGACTGGTTGTGTGATTCAGTGGAGTGGCTGAAAACAATTACTAAGCCTTTGACAGATAAAGCAGTTCAACTGTATTTCAACTGTATTTTTAGGTGTTTACCTAGAGTTCCTCTTTAGAAATTACTATAAGCCTATGCTATTTATTTTATTTTATGTTGCTTTGCTGCCATCTAGTGACAAGATTGTAATTTGCACTCTTGCCAAGCCTTGTCATTCTCTGTAGTGTATTGATCAAGGTAATGGATATGGCAGTAAAGCTGTGACAGTAAAATTGTGACATAATTGATGTTTGATCATTTAGAACAGTAACAAAGTGTGATAGATTATACTATAAACAGGCTTCATTGGCATTAATGGAACAATAAATAATTAAAAACATTCAGATGGAGGTTGGCAATAAGTAAAAGCATGACAAGAAAGAGCCAGAGAGACCTGGTGTAGATTTTTACACAGCTTATTTACATTATAACACAAAACACTTACGAGTATCGATATCGACTCCCTTTAAAAAATATATTGCTGCTTGTCATTGTCTTTACTTGGCTGGATTTTGCATACCTAAAGGTTGAAGACAAAGATAAAAACATGAAGATTACTGGATATGAGTTGTATTAATACATATAACCCCCTAACCTTGCTCAAATCAAAGTATTAGGGGGGCATTCTTCTTTTAAAAGAGAACTATGTCCAAACATTTTTGTCTAAAGTTCTCTTTTGGGTCACATGGACATTTGCTTATGTCCTCCTGTGACCCAAAACTCAGCATATAGATGGCAGAGCCACATTGCAGCCGGGATAGATTTAGACAATATTATCAGGATCCACCCCACTGTCTGATTGACAGCTGGCTCTGCCTCTCTAGAGCCAGAACCAGCTGTGCCCACCCCCTCCCCTGTCTGTCCCTCCAGTCAGCACTGGAGGAACGGAAAGGGGAGGAGGAATCGCTGCAGGGAGAGATGACTTACAGTCACCGCTCTCTGCAGGGAGAAGATTGTGAACCGATCGCTCAGTTCTCGATCAATAGAGCCAACGTATGACAGCTGCAGTGTCATACATCGGCTCTAACTATGTGGATAAGTGTATTTCAGTCTCCCCATAGTTCTCCTTTAACATAACGTAAGAAGCTTTAGTACTTTGTCACTGGAAAGCATATAAGCTAATTAGCAATAATCTTTCTATATACATCCTAATATCATTCTTAACATTTCTATCAAAAAGTTATGGTAGCAAAGGCTGAGAGTTATTTTAAATTCAACATTGTCCCCAAGGATCCTGATACTGCCACCACACAGGAAGCAAGATGCAAACCATAGCAATCTCTATGGGCAACAGCCTTGTTTCTCCCTTGCTCCAGTTATCCGTAGTTTTTGTTACTTCAGTAATGATTGGCATTATTCTATAAAACATATTAAAATTAGCAGCAATATACCATATTACAAAGGAAAATGATCAATGCCTCTCTTTTTCTGATAAGTAGGTTTCTGGATCCATAGTTTCAGGTATATAAGTTTCTAAGCATGCTGTACTTACTTGTAAAAGGCCTGATTTTCGACACCGCATTTCCAAAGATGTTTGCAGGCGGCTGGTGTTGAGGTATGGTAGGTTAAAACAGTTTTCTTCTGGAGATGATAGAAAGAAAGACACATCAATCTACATTAATGGTATAAGACTTGAAGCGTTTACATGATTCTAAACATTAATCAACAATTCTGTTTATCATACAAGTATAAATTCTAATGTGCATACTAAGAAAATACCGGATTCTTTTATAAAACTGAATAAGTACATCTTAGGGATGCAACGAAATTTGACGAAGAGGGTGCCTCCCTAGCTTCTCTCCTACCCACTAGGCATCGGCTGCACGCTTCAGGCTCTGTTCCCTCCTATCCCCGCTGCTTTCCCCTGCGTGTGTTGGCAGTGGCAGCGAAGATCGGAGGGGACACAGAACCTCTCCAGATATCAGCACCCAGCAGGGAGGAAAGAAGCTGTTAGGACTGACAGTGCCAGAAGGGATGAGAATAGCTGCGGGAGGGGTGGAACGGTTCAGGATGGAGAGCAGAGAGAATCAGCAAATATCTGAAATATTTGCTGATCCTTCCATGTACTGCTCAAACATCGGTTTCGGTCTAAACATTTAATTTCAGTGCATCCCTAGTACATTTTAAAGGAAATGTTTAATTCAGCAAATTACTACCTCCACCTCTGTGACCAAAGACAATTTTGATGTATTTGACACATTACCAACAGTATTTTGATGTAAAATTAGAGTGTTCTCTTTGTGCTGGGTACTTCATACACTGGCATGTCTCCTGCAATATTTAGTCATCAGGAGGTAATACAGAGGCAGCCCTGTTTGTACAGGTGTATGATTACAGGAACTGAACAAACAGAGCTGATGCGGCAAGGCGCTGTACAGTTGTAATGAATCCCTCTGTGATGTCCTAATGAATGATAACGTTATTCATTTTCTTTTTTAGGTATTAAAAAAAAGGTTGCTGGTTTACACAGAATATCAAAATGACAAGTGGAAATGTCAGTAGCAGCCAATCAGATTCCAGCTGTAACTTTTCTTGTGCAGGCCACAGAATGAAAGCCAACATTCGTCACAAAAGCCAACACTTGGCCCTTTGATCCCACCACACAATAAATCAGCCTTAATAGGCACTTGTCTATCCTTGATTATCAGCTTTTGCAAATTATTTATAATGTACTTGTATAATTTTTTTTCCTGAGCAACATATAATCAACATATATTTTCACCTTATAACCTCCTGCATGGGGGTCATTATTTGTTATAAGATATACTGTATATAGGGTCCACCTTTGCTATCCTTTGCATTAACCCAGAACATGCATGCACCAAGTAAATTCAGAACACCTAATATATATGTCTGTTTGGGTCAGTGATTAACAAAGTATTGAAGCCAGCCAGTGTCAGCATTAGTGATATTTATATTTATGTATGAAACATTTTTAGGACCAAACTATCATGAATTAAAGGACTGGAGTTAACACAACTTCATCTAAGTGAACTGAGCCTATTGTCACCTGCCATACCAGGCATCCAGGGCGAATGACATCGCCACTGGTACCACAGAACTCCTGAGTCTGGTAGAATTATATCAAATTTGTTATGTCTTGTGGCTTGGTCACTATTGTATCCCTATTTCTGAATCATGATCATGTATTTAAGAAGAGAATACAGAATTCTTACACTCCATTCACATATAGTGTTTGCACTTCCCGCGCGGTTTTCCATGCGGGAACTATTGCGCTCATATGCAGCTATTACTATAGCCGCAAATGTGCGGAATCCGCCCCTGAAATCGCGCTTGGTCCCCGCAATAGTCTGAACAATGCACATCAAAATGCATTGATTTTTATGTTTAGAGCGGCTCCACGTGTGAATAGAGCCAGGACTGAGGGCACAATTTTTTTGGTGACAACATGAATTGGTATTACTGATAGCAAAGGCAAATACTAACTTGCACTGGTGCAGGGTAAGTATTGTTCCAATAATTCCAATAATTTAGGTATCATAAGTATTGTCCCAATAATGTAAGTATCGGACCAATTCCTTAGATAATAATGGCCCAATCATTTAGGTGATAACAATTCTCAAGTGAACTGGTGCTCAGGCTATGGACAGTCAAGTATTTACACAGTCTTAATGAGCAATAAATTAAACAAACCATCACTGACCTCTGTAGCTGCAGACTGTATAGAGCAATCAATCCTAAACGTTTACATTTGAAGCACTTAAGTTATTTAACACATTCTCTTAGCAGCTCAGCTCCAACTGTCCTCTCCTCCCACAGCTCCTGCACTGTGTTTATATAAGAGATTTAGAAGACTGCAAAGCCACTGGGGAAAGGGGGAGCAGAGTAAGCTGAGCTGCCGCCAGAGTAACTTGGATGACTATACTGTGTCTCTTTTTCAGAGGATGATTTGTTCCACAGTGCCTGCAGCTACAAATGTTAGTGAAGACATGTTTACTGCTTGTTAGGAATATGTAAATATCTGAATGTTGAATTTAGGGGCAGGTAGGCCTAGGCTCAGGGGTTTTCTTAGGAAAGTTTTATTTGAATTGTACGAGTTGGGCTAGCTTAATGTTACGGAAGAAATATAGCTAGAAGCCAGGATTCGGTAAGTGTCAAAACCTAATTTTCAGAGTTAGGTTAGGTGTTAGAACTTCATTTCAACTATTCAATTAGGGGGGTGGAGAGTTAATGTAGGTTAAGTGTTAATACTTTACATTCAAAGTTAGGTTAGGGGTTACTTTTCATGCTTAGAGGCAGGTTTAGAGTTAATTTTAGGAGATATATTGTACTGCAACTTCACATTTAAAAGCAGCACACGTCCAATAGCCCCTAATGTTAACAGCCAGAACCCCTACTTACCACTTCCTGACAGCAGCAGCCACCTCTAATATTTTCACCCTTGACCTAAAAGTACAACCCCATTCAAGTCTAAGTCAAGTTGCTGCACAGGGAGTTTTTTTATGGTGAAGTTTTCCTTTAAGGGTTAATTTAAGTGGGTAGTTTAAGGCCTAAAGTGACATTAAACCCTCAGATTTTTTAACATAAACCAATACTGTAATGTGTGCCTTACTGTAATCCATGGTTGTTTCCCTTCTCTTTGCTGCTCTTCCTTTTAAATCCTCATGTCTTTTCATGCTTGGGGAGAACTTCCCTTTGCAGATGAGTGCCTCTTCCTGTAGTGCTGGCTCAGGTTGCAAGCCTACACACAGACACCATGTATCCTTTTCAGAGACAAGGCAGTCTGCTGCAAAACAGAAGTTCTGCCCAGCATGAGAACAGATTTAAAAGGAAGAGCAGCAAAGAGAAGGGAAACAACCATGGATTACAGTAAGGCACACATTACAGTATTGTTTTATGTTAACAAATCTGAGGGTTTAATGTCACTTTAAGGTTCAGAGAACATAATGTTGAGTGATGATACCCGTGTGTGCAAGTATGCCATTGTTGGTGAGGTATTGCTGTGGATAGTGATATTCATGTTTGTTTTCACCAAATGTCAGTCACTAATTTTTGGGCACTGGAGTATAACATTCACTGGTACCTGGAAGCAGGTATACCTTATGTTAATGAACAACTATAAAGGCAGGGTGCTAAAAGCGATTGGAGTTAGAGATCATTCCAATTTAACATATAGGGAAAGTCCCAATAAATGCTTACTTTTAAAGCTCACTAAGAGCCAATTCACATCAAGACACTCTGTACTGCTACACATGTTTACGTGATAGGCAACCCATTAAACACTAATTAATGTAGTAGCTGTGTATTTGTACAGTTACGGTGCTGTAAAGCTGCAACTTTACTTATTTTAAGTTGGCAAATGTGGATTAAAGACAAGTTCAGACAAAAATTGATTTCTTAGTATACATCAGTACATTTAAGGAAATAAACTATCAGTGTGTATGATGAGCTAGATAGTTCCTACCTCCTTCTGCATTACAACAACATAAAATGTCTTCCCATCAAATCTCATTTTGAAGACATCCGGCCTGGAAAAGGAAAGATATCATTGTAAGGAACAGAGAAAAATAATTTATGAAAATTACCCTTAAGTCTATCTGCAAGAAACCAAGAAAGATATGTATGTATGTATGTATGTATGTATGTATGTATGTATGTATGTATGAAGACCTCCAAACCTTGTGTGTCCTTCAGATTGGCACAACAACAGTGCATAGAGAGCTTCATGGAATGGGTTTCCATGGCCGAGCAGCTGCATCCAAGCCTTACATCACCAAGCGTCGGATGCAGTGGTGTAAAGCACGGCGCAACTGGACTCTAGAGAAGTGGAGACGTGTTCTCTGGAGTGAT
This sequence comes from Nanorana parkeri, assembly GCF_000935625.1. NCBI lineage: Eukaryota > Metazoa > Chordata > Amphibia > Anura > Dicroglossidae > Nanorana > Nanorana parkeri. Next base: position 444,858 of record NW_017307209.1, read on the forward strand.
GAATCACGCTTCTCTGTCTGGCAATTTAATGGACGTGTCTGGGTTTGGCGGTTGCCAGGAGAACGGTACTTGCCTGACTGCATTGTGCCAAGTGTAAAGTTTCGTGGAGGGGGGATTATGGTGTGGGGTTGTTTTTCAGAGGTTGGGCTTGGCCCCTTAGTTCCAGTGAAGGGAACTTTTAAGGTATAAGCATACCAAGACATTTTGGACAATTTCATCCTCCCAACTTTGGGGGAACAGTTTCGGGATGGCCCCCTCCTGTTCTAACATGACTGTGCACCAGTGCACAAAGCAAGGTCCATAAAGACATGGATGAGCGAGTTTGGGGTGGAGGAACATGACTGACCTGCAGTCCTGAGTCCTGACCTCAGCCCGATAGAACACCTTTGGGATGAATTAGAGCGGAGACTGCAAACCAAGCCTTCTCATCCAACATCAGTACCTGACCTCACAAATGCGCTTCTGGAAAAATGGTCAAACATTCCCATAGACACTCCTGAACCTTGTGGACGCCTTCCCAGAAGAATTGAAGCTGTTATTGCTGCAAAGGGTGGGCCAACTCAATATTGAACCTTACAAACTAAGACGGGGATGCCATAAAGGTTAAGTGCGTGTTAAGGCCGGCGTCCCAATACTTTAGGCAATATAGTGGATATACTTTACATATCTATATACAATATATAAATAAACGCACAATATATATACGTTATATATAAAGTTGTAATGACAAATATTCAACCCCATTGCAAATCAGGTTTTTTCCCCAATTTGTCTGGCTGGTCCGATGACGTGGTCCTTCCAGGGGTGGTCCTTATTGGTGCACTTCACGGTGCTCTTGTAACAATGCGAGAGCACCGTGCAATGCAGAAATACTCTGAGTTCAGACTGTTTGATACTGCCACCCCAGAGGGTTGGTCTATGACAGCCTAGGCTCAAAGGAAGCAGGCTGAATAATGCTGGCCATTATTCAACATGGAATTCTAAGGACATCTAGTCTAGTGGAAAAAAAGAATTGTGGGGTACAACTGCACATTGAAGGTGAGTGTTGCAGAAAATTAAATTTCGATTTTTTAAAGACTTTTTTTCTGCTTTAGGCTGTTTGGCTACTACTACACTTTAACTATTTGTCACCCTCTAAAGTTCAATGTACAATGTTATAAAATTACTAAGACTCAACAAGCATCATAAAACCATACCACTCATTCTAATTTTGCCAGACTGACACTATTAGAATCTTTCATGTTAATGTGTCTCTTACATGCTGAAAAGCTTGATGGGTATATTTATATATTTTCTATATGTATATATTACTGACATATTAAGCAGCTCATTATACAGTATGTGAAACCATTCACCTCATTCCTACCACATAAACTCTAAGGCCAGTTATGTTCAGAAACCGGTTTAATTGACAATACCATTAAGGAATGTGGGAAGAAACCCATTAAAACACAGAGGGAACATAAAATTCAACTGCAAGGCATGGACACTACCACAATCGCCATACCTTATCATGTACACCACCCATTTGTTCATGTAACAGTCAGTGTTCAGCTGGTGAGTGGACCCTAATTGCAAGAGGAGAAGGGAGTATTCTCTGGTCTTATATGTCTCATATGATTTTCTTATACTACATTATCCATATAGCAAATTTTAAAACCACAGTGTAAAGAAGTAAGCACTTCTCAATAAGATAATCTCTTAACAATTCTCTCTTCTGGCTTACTTTTCACAAAATGTATGTCATTAGAGTTAATAAACAGCAACATAAAATGTAGTTACCATCTTATTAAGTGTATCCTCTTATTTCCCTGGAAAACAACAAACCCCGCAGCAGTAAATCCTAGAAATGTTGTGGTCCCTGTTGAGTCCTTAAAACAACAAAGGTGATACAAGGTTTAATAAGAATCAGTTTCATAGTCAGCTAACCTAGTATACATCAAAACAATAAGAAAATTAATTTAGGGCTTGTCTCAATGGGCAAATGCAGCACACTTTCTGGTGCATTCAGCTTGCACATGGAATCAATTTAGGAAGTCTTTATGTTAAATCTGAGTTCCTCTACAGGTGCTTGTGAACTTCTAAATAAGCTGTATTTTTCTGCTTTTGCATTCCCATTGACATTTATGGAGAAAAGTCATGAACAAGAGAACTTCTACATACGCTTTAAGTCTCAATAAAATGTAGTGTTTTGTATTAAAGTACAGGGGTTGGTTTCAATTGGTGTGAAAAATGTTAGTTTAATGAAGTGTAAAATACTCTAATGAATAGTGTGCCTGTACCACAATATAGTTCTTATAATGATGTGGACGAAAACTCATTTATTTAAAATTGTAAACTATTTAAACCTTGATCTTTGTGACATAAAATACATGTGCTAGTTTTTATCTATGAAAGCTGCATTCGTACATAAAAATATCTTGAAGGAACAATGATTGTCATTCATAATTGTCACCACCAAGGACTGTTTGTACTGCCCAATGGCCACAGATCACATTTAAACATGAGAGAGAAAGAGCATTTTTAGACCTGGTTAGTGGCTATAAGGCAGTACACACAGTTCCTACTAACATACCTAAAATAACTAAAGTAATCCAAAAACTGAATGCATACATTGCACACAAAACTTTACATAAAATGCTGATACATTAATTGTGTAATCAACAAACCACTTAACATCGTCGTAGGACAGATTGTAGTAAATGGCATAGGACACATCCTATTAGCTACACAGAGCTAGCTGTGACACTACATGCGCACATGTACCTAGCATGTTATCTATTCAAAATCTATTACTCCATCGGTCACACAGTTCAAGTGTGAAATTGCTGATCAGAAAGCACAGTGAACTCGAAACAGCTGTGGTACCTTGCATGGATGAGGGTCAACGCCATACGTTTCCAGGGAATGTGCTTTCAACAGCAAATTAAATTCTGCAACAGCTGAGTTCTGACCTCTGAAATAGCATAAGAGGAGGAATAAGAGGTCATTAATGTTTTACATGGTAAGCAAAACATGACCTAAGAAAGCACATTTGCTCCACTTTCCCACTCCAAAGGAAACTGCAATAACATTTATAAAATGTGCTGACATGTATGTTAGTTCTTATGTTATGTCTTGTTTCATACAGGACATGTTATACATTTTTAACAAGAGCAAGCTGATTTTGAAACACTGCTGACTCTTAAGCGCCTTTTTATTAAACACTGTTAATAAGCATATTTTTTCACTTTACATATTGATGAGAAAAGTGTATACAGTATTGATTGAAGTGCAACAAAGGAACTGGCATTTGGAGACATACTTCTGACCACTAACCCAAGCACAGTTACTTTATTCATAAAGGGTTCTTTACTCAAAGGGACACTAAACTCTGGAGTTAAATCTTACTATTAAAATGTGTTTAGCTTATTTGTGTATCACTCAGCTGTAGATCCTCAAATCATTTCTGAATGTGTGCTGACACTGTCCTTCCTTCTGGAGGGTGGCTACTTTTCTTCCCCATGATCCCTGTGTGTGTAGCCCCCATTCCAAGCTTGCTCGCTCACCACCTCGCTATACTGGCCAGAAATATGTAGCTTATGAGGGGATGGAAGAGGTCTTACCTACATAACCTTGAAAAGCTTTGTTTTTAATTCAATATAATTTTATAAAAATTTATAGGGATAACATTGTGGGTATACTATGCACTGGAACTGTTGTGGTTATGGTCAAGCAAACATTATTGACATCATAGTTTAAATGGAAGTTTAGTCAAAACATTTCAATAGTTTCTGATAGTCATAAGGCTGATGTAGGCAGTGCTCAGTGCAAGAGTTGCCCCAAGCCGCAATCTTCTGAGTGACCCAACTGATACAAGGGTTTTGTAGTCATTACTATGGCTAGCCACAGATCAGAGGGTATGCCTGAGAGTCGGTGACAAAGAATAAGATCAGCTGAGCCACAATCCACAAAGGCTTAAGAGTCTTATAAGTAATGTAGATCTGGACAAATAATTTGTTGTGCTCCTCAGTTAGAAGGTTATGGCCCCTATTCCTCTAGGTTCTGGTGTTTCCCGGTTTACTTGGGCAATTGCTAGTGAACTGGCCCTTGGCACCACAATAGAGACAGAGACCGAGGTTTCTCTTGAGTGGAAAGGCAAGTGACCCGAATCTGCATAGGCTTATTTGGTGGAATAGTGGAGCCTCGGGCAAGAGTGAGGAGAACGGCAAAAGAAGAAGAAATGGCCAGTCTTTCAGCATGGCGCTCACAAGGACACTGGCCAATACAGACACAGGTGTGCAGTGATTAACCTGAGCATCTTTTATAGCTTTGGAGAGCCCCATTCTAAACTGGCTGTGCAGTACTGGATTATTCCAGCCAGAGTCTGAGACCATTTCCAAAACATGAAACATTAATTTTTACATTGAGCTTCCGTCTTTGGGGTGGTTCCAGCCACACTTTCTGTTTGAGCACGAGTTTTGAGGAGACCTGCACATTAATATTACTGGATTATAAATTGATTTTTTACAGCTGATGTGTTTATAGTCTATTTATTTTATTTATATGCACACCAGGATCTTAATTATTATTATTATATGACTAATCCAGACTTCCTACATTCCCAACTTGTTGCTGTCGCAATAAGGATCTTTACATTAAGATGAGAGTACAGCAGCAAAAGTAAAAATCCTGCTGCTGGAAGGCTAAAACGTAATGGTGGAAAGGCCAGGTCCAAGAACTCTGTGAAGGGAATCCCGATCCTGCAGCACAACTCTCCATATGTTAAATTCCTGAGTGGGTAGATACTTTAAAAATAATTCAAATGTATGAATTGCCAATAAACTAGAGCAATACAATTTCAGTCATGATCTGAAGTATGTTTAAAAAAAGCACATATGAGTATTCAATATGCAAACAGTATAATACATTAAAATGGCTAAACATAGGCTCAAATAATTGTTTACACTCAATTTATATCATACCTGAGTTCGCTTTTATGAATTTCCACAATTTTTCTTTCCAGCTTTTGTGACTGCTTAGGGAATATCTTGAAGTCACAGATGTAATTATCGGGATGTTCGTCAGGATCATAATCACCGATCTCAGCTGCAAAGGTAATATTCAGTTATTACAAAGCTTAATGAAAGATTGTAATATTGTCTTACGACATTTACAGGAATGGAGGATATTATTTACTACGGGCAGCAGAGGACCTGGGATAGGAAATGCTTGGATCTGGACATACTACTAGACCAGGACCACAGGGTAAACAGTTTACTGCCTGCATTCCCCTACCGCTTAAATACACAATAACAAACTGTTTAGCATACTAGGCATAGTGGCAGTTATCCCTGTAGTCAGAGCGTTGCGAATAGGGTGTCCTGCTACATTAAATTTAGCTTGTCTGCAACACGGGGAGGCATGCTTGAGAAAGGAACCAAAAATGGTTTGTGCGTCAGTCCTTGTTACAGTGTTTCCTGTGAAACAATTCTAACCAATTTTTAACCAGTGAAATCATGGCTCAAACCACAGAAACTGAAGTGTGAGATCTCTGAGAATCCCTTTCTACCACCCTGTGGGATAAAATCATTCTGCAGCTGGAAGCCACAGTGAAGATATACTTTTTGTAATACTTAATTTGTAAATTAGGGAGTACAATTTGTTTAAGATTGTTTTTTTAATTAAAGACATACATATTTAAAGGAGAAAGAAAGAAAAAAAAATAAACTCTGAAACAATAGGTATCCCATCGCACTGGCTGGAATTTACATCAGACATTTCTAGGCTGCAAATTATACTACCCCAGGTCAGATCATAAAACCCAATGCATTATTTCCCTCATCACTACTATCTCCAGTGTAAATTATTTAAGTTGTATACAGCCATAAGGAGATATAAAAGTGCCAAGAGCGTATAATAAAAAGAAAAATCATAACTAGCATTGTTAAGGAAGATATTTTTTCATTCACCCCTGGCTTACCTTGCATCAGTGCCATAACAAATACAGTCAACTGCTGTTTCTATGCATACTGCAAATAATTAAGTACAAAACTTTGCAGGCAGATTATTAAAAGTAGATTACTCAAATGGTTTAACTTTTACATACATACTGGTGAATGTCACATAATGTACTAAACTGTGAGCCAGAACCCACTTGTGATAATTTTAAGAAAAGAAATAGAAGACATTATTATGGAACACTGTAACATTACACAAGAGATTGTACTAACCTTGAACTATACAAGCACCCAAGAAAGCAGCATCAGCAAAGGAGCATAGAAGACGTCCATGGAAAATATCCCTCTTTAGTTGTAGGTACAGAAGATACCTATAACACAAGAATAACAGATATATTCAAGTGTATGCCTGGTCATGAACCTAAGACAGAAGTCATACAACACTCAAAAATCTAATAGGGTCTATACAAGCATGCGTTTCAGAGGACACACCTTCAGGGTTCTGAGGAAGGGGGCGTGTTCTCTGAAACACGTCAACCAGGGAGGACATACAGCTTGTCGGCTGTGCCGGATGATCACGATCTTAGTGTTTCATTTGCTGACTCACATTTTATGCCTACTTATCCCATCTGTTTGTGAGTATGTTTTTAGCCTTTCATACATCGCCTTATTAAAGCGTTTTACACGATGGAGGCGCTCTCCTTGTGCTTCTTTTCGGCTTTGTGGTTACCCTAAATCAGCGGGAGCTGCATCGAGAGTGTCTTACTTGGTTGTCCCACACAGTTACGGGCGCTGGCGCCTGTGTCACTAACTTTTTGTTTTTTTTCTATACAAACATGTGCATAGGCTAAGCAAACATCTCCATTGACAACCTCATCTGAGAACAACAGCGAGTAGTCAGCAGAGCCAAACTCAGCTAAACAATACTTTCAGAATCAGCTCAGGTGTCTGATCATTGCAGATCTGGCTCAGAATAGATGACACTCTAATATCTAAGAATGTGTCTTTTTTAAGCTGACTATATACATTACAATCTGATTGGGCAATTTCTCTCAAGTCTACCAGCAGCTCTGTAATGCCAGGGCCTGCCTGATTGGTTAGAATTGAAAGGCTTGTTTAGACAAACCCTCTCATTATATAGATTTTGTTTTTAAATCTAAAAGGAGTTTGTACAATCAGTTTGGAACATGTATAATCAGCTTAGGAGTCCTGGGGAAGTATAATTTTCTAGTTCTGATGTGCAATAAGCAGTATCCTGAAGGTCAAAAATATGTAAAGCAATATCTATCTCCATGGATAGCACACAAGAACTGGTTTTCCCATCTTAGGGCTGTTATGTGGACATGCTAGCCACAACTTGATGCACAGGTGCCCAGTGACTCAAATTATCACACACTTGAGGCCTACATTGCCATCTATAGTTCCATCTATAGTGAACGAGGGCATAGATAGGGCATATCAGCAAAGCCAGGCTTTACAAGAGGAAGAGGCAGGAGCCCTTGGCTGAGCTCTTAGCTCACAATGGGGAGCCGCATGTCAGCCAAAAGTGAATAATCTTCCACTTTAGCTGTTTGGCTGTGCACTCATCTAGAGTAAATTTTGGAAATTTGGAAATGCTCTGACAAAAATCTATGACAATGATTTAAAAAAATGTGGCACTAGCCCATAGAACATTTTGAAACAAAGTCTAGAATTCAGATTATCGCAAAAGGGACAGCTGTAACATGGGAAGTTCTTTGCTTCCAGCTACTGAAAAATTACAAGAGGGCTCCTTCAGGCTACCAAATCATGACCTTGACATATTTTACACATACATATGTATGCTAGTCTGGGTGCTTCAAACTAAATAAAGTCATCTGTCAAAAAACAGCACTCATGGCAATGATCCTTTCAATCTTCCTTTATTGATACATAATGCAGGACATAAATGCGTAAGCTTGGTGGCTGATTTTAGGTCCTGCATTGCAGCAATGAAGGAGGATCAAAAAAATTGTGGCCGTGAGTCCTGGGTTTTTATGATACAAGGTTGATCTGCATGTGACGGACTGAACCGTCACTGGGGCTGCTGGAGGAGCCTGAGGGCTAGTTTCCTACGGACTATGGACCAGAACTATGGAGACCCCCCTCAGACCTCTTGGGGTTACATGGAACCATTCTACCAGGATACGTGTGGAGTGGATATACTGTATGTCTCCCCCGACATTACAGACACACATCACTGTGTTCATTATAGGTAGCAGGCTGGCTGGAGTGACCATTGTTTGCAATGATGGGATCAAGTTCTTATCTAATGAAGGACATTCATCCCAAAGAGTTTCTGTGCATGAAAGACTTCCAATGCGGCACCTAGCTGTCTGGGGGAGGGGACACACTGCACTCTAATCTGATCCTGTCAGGTATAAATTCTGTGTGCTTCCTTCAATAAAGCAGATCTTGTTTTCCACCTCAACATTGGTGTTGTCTAATGATTGAGTGGTTAGCGTTCTGTCCTAATATATTGGTTCTGTCCAATAATTAGGCAGGTTTGGGCTGAGGACACTGGGATTCGGGTTCCAGCGGAGAGGAAGCTGTTTTCTGACGGAGGTACCCAGTCGGGGTACCAGGCGGTCCGTCACACTGCACATTGAGAGAAAGGTTTCCATGCAACAAGTGTCACATGGAGATTTCAGTATCCATAAAACAGGTAGAAAGGTTAATTTAGATAAAATTATACCATCATTCATTTTAACCACATTTCCACACAAACGGAGACCTCATCTAAGCTCTGACACCCCTGATGTTCATCTCAGGGAGCATAAGGATACACTTCAAACTAGCCAAGGACTGGGATTCTAATGAACTCTGTAAGACATGTAATGCTGCACATCAACTCCACTGTGAAAGAAACATTTATATTTAAAGGAAACCTGTATGGACAGAAACATATAAGCTACCATGGTGGATCTCTTTTGCTAAATATGCTAGGTGCTTTGCTGTCATGCTGATCCTCTCATTTGGTTGCTCACTGACCCAAATCAAGTACTTAGATCAAGGCTTCTGTCTTCCCTTGCTGCATGCCTTTGCCCGATCAATGAGTCCTGAAGCCAAAGGCAGCAATGCAACCGGAGGGTCAACAAGGATAGCCTTCCATTTTTTCAATATAGTTTTTTCCCAATAAATGAGGAGATAACAGTCCATTCATCCAAAAGACAGAAGGAAACCTGGGACCTCAGATTTGGAAGCATCATGCTTTAGACAGCTGTGTTTACTAGATAGTTCTGTTGACCTGTAGGCAATAACAAAGGAGGAAGAGCCCAAAGAAAACAAATGATAGAACAAGAACAAGAAATATACATAGCTTTCTTTTATTTTTTTGCAATTAAGAATATAATATCTAAACGAAATAAGCACATATATGACACTCTTATGACCAGCTCAGGAGTCCTGGGGAAGCATATTTTTCTAGTTCTGATGTGCAGTAAGCAGTATCCTGAAGGCCAATAATATGTAAAGCAATATCTGTCTCCATGGACAGCACACAAGGGAACTGTTTTTCCCATCTTAGGGCTGGTATGTGGACAGGAGACACATCATGTTAGACACAACTTGATACACAGGTACCCAATGACTCAAATTATCACACACATGAGGCATACATTGCCATCTAGAATTCCATCTATACTAAACTAGGGCATACCTAGGGCATGTCAGCAAAGCCAGGCTCAATGGAAAACAGTTATATGCAGTTCCTCCACAGGGGTAATCTTTCTCTGAATTTTTAAAGCCAATACAGATTTCACCTGCAATCACCTGGACAGTATAGCCAAACTGTAAGCAATACCTATACAAAGATGGTCATCAGCAGAATGACTCCTTATATTCCAACATCTCCAAACAATCTTCATATTTCATGGCAAACCGGAAGCAGGGGGATTATAAGCACCGAACCTGATCATTACAAATCTGTTTTTTTAACAAGGTGAGTTACTGTATCAGTTGTGCATATGTGACGGCAAATTCACATTTGTACTTGAGTTGCCCTGACAGTTCTGATAAACACAAATTTAAGATCTTACATACAGAATTGCTACCGATTATACCACCAGTGCACAGAAAGACCAGCATCTGGATATTAAGAATCAGTGAGAAGATAGAAGGCTATGCAGCTGCGTTAAACACCATTAATGGAGCAGTGAAGTGAAATCAGGATATCAAAGATGAATTGGAAACATGTGAAGGCATACAGTAAATATGGAAAAATAAATATGAGTTATGCTTATATAGGTCAAAATATGCACACTGTACATACTGTATATAAGGCCATAGGCTTATGCTTCTACAGTATTAAAAATATTAATATAGTAAATAACAGCTTTCAATATGAATGTAGACCAATATAGCTCCCTATTTATTTATTTATTTATTTATTTATTTTCTTTACTAATTCAAAAGGAGATGCTTCACTTCATTCAATAAAAAGCATTGAAAAGCAATGGCTTACCATATAAAACAATCACTTTTCTAACTTAATCCATAATCCGACTGACCAGCTAACAAACTCTGCTACTCCCAGGCAATGTACAGGAGCTTAAGAAATTAGAAAATGGAAGGCTTAACCTAATCACCATTTAATTACAGCAACTAAAACAATATAAATATCAGTGCTTTAAAAGCTTTGAGTAAAATTGATCACGCAAAAACAATGACTTGTATTGTGTTATGTATTGTCAATGTGCTGGCTTATTAGTATACTGACAAATGAAAAATTATATAGATAAGAACAGCAATGTTGTGTTCAGATCTACAGGTGGTGCCACAGTACCAAGAAAAACTATTTCATCCTCCTAGAGTATAAATATGTATGCTATATTAAAAGTGGGCCATCTGCAGTATAAGGCATTTTAAATTCATGTATCAGTGTCTCCCATCTATCTGCACAGTGGAATGAGGTTTATTCATAAAGAAGATTTGGTAGGTTGCTTTACCCAGGTTCTTCCCTTGGAAAAAATACATGCATAACACATTCTTCATCTGGATTTTCCCGATAGTTTACCTCCTCGAGCAATATTTAGTGACATATTCTAACAGTTGAATTTTTCTCTTGTATGATGCTAAATCCAAGTTGTAAAAACATTCACTGTATTGATAACATAATTGTTAGAATCACTATCCATGATCGTTCATCATTTTCAGCAGGTGAGTCCTTGATTATTCCCTAGGAAGACCCACTTATTGTCAAAATCTTGGATCAGGGTTCAAGATCCTTGCATACAAGGCTAGGATGGCAAAATATGCTTGCAACCATAAGCAAGTTGTAAATAGGCTCTCATCAAGGAGCAGGATCTGGAAGTACTTGGTCTTCACCTGAGACCTTTAAAGTGCAGCTGAATTTGTGTGGTGGGCACTCCCAAAGTGAGATTTTTTGCATGGCCTCTTTAGTGACAACTGGCACTACACAGGCAGGGATGCAGTGCCATGGGTAGGTCTGCAGCTAAAGACAATCCAATAGCATAATCTAGTCAAGGGAAGACAATGTCATAGAAAGAAGCTTAGTCAATGGCAAGGGAAGCTATAGCTGATATTCAAAACCAGACTAACACAGTCATGTAATAATACAAGGACCAGGGCAGGTGGGGTTCAAGCAAGGTCAATGTGAGGAAAAGCAAAGAGTTGCAACAATATCCCCCTAACTTGAAAGGGGAATAAGTTATTATATTATTACCTTTTTGATATTTTTGTACTAATAAATGCTTTTTACAATATAATCATGTTGTCCGTCCCGATCCATTAGTGACCTCTTGGACTCGCTACCCTTGCATGGCTAGTCCTTCAATTTTTCTCGAATAAGTTGACCTTCAAAAAGATAGTCAGGCCAATCAGTATATGCTCTGCTAGCCAATAACACATGAACATGCTCAACCACGTTTCTGGACAGGGCACCAGAGGGCATAAAAGGAATGCTGGTTTGTGTGCTTGACACAGGAGAGAATTGTGAAATGTGTAAGAACCCAGATGAGGGTGCTAAAGAGCAAGGCCCAGGGAGAGAACCAAGATACACACCACAGTAAATCATTGATGATACAGGAACGAGAAAGGTGCCATAAGGACATGTCATTAAAGACTACCTTGTGCCCCAGATGACTGACCAATGCAGAGAACTTTTGCCAGGTGTATGATTGCATTGCGAGTAAGTTAATTGCAGTTCAGTTACCAATAGATTGTTTATTTTTGTTATCTGTAATATTATCATAAGGTATTATTTATCCAATTTATAAAATAAATGATAAAAATAAAATTTTAGGGCACATAACAGACCATTCTGGTACTAGACTGTTATTTCCCCTCATCATTTGCAATTATTATAACTGTTACTTATTATACGTTTTCTGTTGTAATCTGCCTAGTAACAAATCTGGATTTGTAAACCTGCATTTCCATGCAGCACCAGTGCTTCTCTGATATAGTGTAAGCCTCTATCACATTTTACAGCTAGTTTTCCTCACTGTGTTTCATTGTATATTGTAATGTATTATACATGCCAGGTACCTGCATACAAAGGAAACCATGCAGCAGAATCAGGAGAATTAACAGCACTAGAATAGTCCGAAATCATAAATAAAAAACATAGTGGGCTTTATAGCGGATAGGGCAGATAGAGTGTAGGCGTGGGAATTACGTGCAATTCCTCAGTTACACATGCTGACCCTTTGTTTATAATATAATGGAAAGAAGTAGTAGCTACTTTCCTAATAAAAGCAGACCACTGACTGTGACTTGCCAGTTAGCTTTATAGTTAAATAAGGGATGGAGGTGTCAAATTCACAGGAAACAAGTTAAACAGGTGCTCCTTCATTTTCCTTTTACAGGCTGTATTGGTTAACGGCGGTAGAGAAGTAAGGACATTCACCTGGCTGTACAAGGCTGAATTGGGAACCATTCACGCTGGCGTTTAGGGGCAAATTACAAAATCCACTGTTAGAATCAGCTGTGAATCAGCAGTATTTATGCAAGCAGCAATTCACAGCCGTTAGTTTGTAATCGGCATGCCACAATAACCTGCGGATGATGCACCCTGGATGCAAACAGTTTATGTCTAGGAGTTATCATTCGCTGGTAATCGCTGACTACATGCAAACAGCTGAGAAATTTGCTGTCTGCCCCTAAACGCAGGTGTGAATGAAGCCTAAATCTCTACAATGGCAGGACACAATTACCTCCTCTTCCACACCTCCCATATATGTATTTAAGTTGTGTATTTCCTTAATTGCTTGGAATCAAGCCTTAAAAAAAGTCTGTCACATTAAGAACAATGAAAGCCCCTGACAGGTATTAGGAACAGGCACCCAGAAGTGCACATACAGTACAATACTTACAGTATTCTCTGCATGGCACGAATGGAGGTCCATTATTGTCACACGAGCTCCAACATTTCTGGGTAGTGTTGCAGCTTTCTCTCCCCCAACACATTCTACTGGCCCATCAATATGATGAGCAGCTGCACAGACCAACCAGAATGTGTGGAAGTCAGGCAAGTTTCAGCTGATGAGAATGGCACACTATTTAAAAAAGAACTATGGCCTAACCTTTTTTGCCCATAGTTCTCTTCGGGTGACCCAAAACTCAGTATTTAGCGGACTATTGCCCGCTATATTCTGAGAGTGCAGAGCCGTGCCGCACCTGGGACAGATCCCGACAAAACTGTCGAGATCCATCCCCCAGGCTGATTGACAGCTGGCTCTGCCTCTCTAGAGACAGAGCAAGCTGTGCCTGCCCCCTCCCCCGTCCGTTCCCCCAGTCAGAGATGAAGGAACGGAGAGGGGCGCGGGGAATACCTGCAGGGAGCGGTGACTGACAGTCATCACTCTCTGCAGGGAGATGATCAGAAAATCAGTGATCGGCAGTATGTGTTCGCTGACTTCCCGATCTATAGAGCTGATGTGTAACAGCCTCAGTGTCACAGGTCAGCTTGAATTACTGGGATGAGTGTTTTCCACTCACCCCATAATTCTCCTTTAAGCTCACATGTAGCAGGGGCTCTGAAAATGTCTGCAATATATGTGCAATGCAGTTTATACCATATGGAAATCTAAGTCCATTTAAATGCTCTTCTGAAATACCTACAATACTAGATATAGGTCAAAGTCTTATAATAGGAGACGTTCCAGCCAAAAAAATATTTTAAATTGGCAATAGTAGGCAGGTCCAGTGGAATTGGTACAAAGTAAACCAACTGTGAATAGAAAAAGGAATATTAGGTGCCATGCAATGTATACCTGTTAGCAGCTTTCACTGACAGAGTGGGGTTGATTTGCAATGTACTATAGGCAAATAAGCTGTTCACTTTGCAGGGAAGGTTTCCCTCAGCTTAGTGAATGTGGTGAAACTTCACTTTGTAAAGAATACCCAATCATGTGCAAGGAAAATAAAAAAAACATCATTTTTTCTTAAAGGAAAGTGAAAATCACTCAGCCTCATAGTTCTAGCTGACCTGTGACAATGAAACTGCCACAGGTCGGCTCAATAGATCAGGAAGTGAGCGAACACATAGCGTCGTTCGCTCACTTCTCGATCTATCCGTGCAGAGAGCCGTGGCTGTCACTCACGGCTCCCTGCAGGGATTCCCCCCTGTCCGATCCTCCAGCACTGACTGGCGGAACAGACGGGGGAGGGGGCGGGTACAGCTGGCTCTGCCTCTAGATAGGCAGAGCCAGCTGTTACTCACGCAGCTGGGTGGATCCAGACAGAATTGTCGGAATCCGTCCCGGCTGCGGTGTCTCAGTATACCGCGAGCTGTAGCTCGCGGTATACTGAGCTTTGGGTGACGGGAGGATGCTAGTTTGTGTCCTTCCGTTACCTTTAGGAGAACTATGGGGAAAAGCCCTGACCCCATAGTTCTGCTTTAAGCATGATTGGGTGATGAAAGTCAGCAGAACGTCCCCTCATTCACTAAACTAAGGACAAACGTCCCCTGAGTACAAAATCCCTTGAAAAGTGAGCAGCCGATTTGTCTTTGGTAAGTCAACCGTAGCATCTCTTAGGACCCTGGAAACAATGGAATCCATGTTGTCAGTGCACAACCAAACACTGCATTTATGTGACTGACAGAGGAACTCAGGGCTGAAAAGATAGGAACAGTGAGCTGGAATGAACAAAATTAAGGAGATCTCAAACAGTAAGGGGTAGGGGTATTTTTAATAAAGTCAATCATAAAGCCACTACAGGTGAATTTTCCAGGTGCATGTGTCTTACATTATAGTGATTGATTCACAACCAGTGAATGTTTCCTGAAAGTCATATGCACTGTTTTATAAAAATGCCCCTAAGTGTTTTTTCAAGGTTGTTTTTCTGAAATCATCCTAACTCTATGTGACCAGTGTAGATGGACTTTGAACTTTGCAAAGTTCTTATTTAAAGAAACACTGTCATTAAGAAATGTTTTTTTCAGGCTGCTCACATATACACAATGTTTATAATTAGCACTTACTGATGCTGTTCTGCTCAATTGATTGTACCTTTGGTTGGTAACAGTAGTGTAATTTTTTTCGACATTTCTAGAAAAATGGCCGACCCCCTCCAAGGTACCCGGATGCGGAGCCTTCAGCACTCTGTGAGTGACATCAGAGGATAGGTTGAGTTTTGGCTGCCTGTACCGAGCATTGGAACAAACTGTTGTCACTACCCTGTTTCCCCTAAAATAAGACCTCCCCCGAAAGTAAGGCCTAGCACTCTTTTTCAAGATTCCTGCAATATAAGACCTACCCCGAAAGTAAGACCTAGTTTGGTGGTAGCATGTGAGGGGAAACTTGAAGAGCAGGAGTGATGGTATCAGCCTGCAGTGACATACTATATTAAGGGGATGACAGGGGACTCCCTCCGGCCAGCACAGTGACAGGGAGCACTCTAGTACCATACTACACCAACTGCTGTCCCCCTGAAGGCACTGCTTAATGTAATGGTACTGTACTGTAATGTGTAACAGTAAATGGTACCGTACTTTACCGCGCTGTCCACTGTCTGATTTCCCACTGCTGCACTGCTGGTACCATTGCCCCTGATGGCAAAGGAAGCCAGCGCAGTAGAAAGCAAGGCTGCGGCGGCGGAGAGAGCAGAGCCGCATTAGCCGATATTTCCTCTCTATAGCGCCAGTTACTGTGACAGGCGGAGTGATACCAGATAACTTTAGATTGTTGTACATTTTGTTGCACATTAAAAAAAAAATAAGACATCCCCTGAAAATAAGACCTAGTGTGTTTTTTTGGGGCAAAAAAAATATAAGACAGTTTCTTATTTTCGGGGAAACACGGTAATGATGTGGCGGCACTCTCCCACACACAGCTTTGGGTGTTGGAAGCTTCACAGGCAACAGCCTGTGATGCCTTGGTGGCATCAGGACCAGTACTCAGCATTCTACAAAAAGTCTCTGACACTCCTAACAGTTTTAAAGGAAACTATTACTGGCAAAATGCGTAATGTACTGCTATCAGTTCTACTTTCAAACATTTTATGTATGTGAGTACCCTAAAATGAGCCACCTAATGATAATGTCTTTTTAAAGACAATCACTTACTTGTTATAACTATGAAGAATATGAACGCATATTCTTCCATATAATGAAAATAACATGGAATGTCCCTTTTTTTAATCAAAGTACCTTTTATAAGAACTGTCCGTGTTCCCACACAACAGCCAACCAGATTCTACCCTGCCCTGGAAAATCATGGATGAAATTGGAAATTAGTTGAATTATATGGAGTTACATAGACCGTTCCTAAAGAATAAACCTTGAATCCCACTCCTTGTTTTCTTTTGTGCTAGGAAAGGTAGACCTTACAAGATTTGACACCTTTCAGGATCAAATATACAGAATTGATGAAAAGCAGTGACATATTCTAAAATGCAACTTCAAACATAAAAATATCCTCACTATAGATGATGGCACCCATGGTTAACTTGAAAACGTGTCAGTAAGGATTCTAAGCACTTCCAAGGCCAAGATTAAATTCCATATGACAGCCGCTTACACCACTGCAATACAATGTGAGCTGCAGAAACAATTATTTCATGTGTTTCTTTTTTCTTTTCAAGTTCAACTATTCCAGGGCAATTTACGGTGCTGGGACTGGATGCTCTTGCAGTTTGATATTGTGTTTACAGATACATTATTTTTACATTTAGGGAGAAAATATACATTAAAAGATGGCCATACCTCAATAACTCAATATAGAAATAGAAGCATTACAGACAAAATGATTCCACCTTTATTATATTTTGATATTTATAGCCAAAGCTGCGTCTGTATTAAAGTACAGTAAGCTGTTAATGCCGATCTATGAAAAGAGCTTTTTTAATGTATGCAACTGAATTAATTTGATATTGCTGCCTATTGTGTTTCTGAATTTGTATCAGTGTACATTTATTTTAATAGAACACTTATTAACATTTAAAAAAAACAATAACTTTTCTTTATTGGTATTAATAAAGTAAGAAAAATAAATGTACAGATGAGCAGCAATACTAGATTTCCCCAGCAGGAAGTAATGCACATTAAATTGTATCATTAAATTGTAAACTCAAAATAAAAAATATATTTATATTGCAGCTTACCAATCCTTAGATTAGCATTTATTTTATTTTATTTATTTTCACCTGGTGAACCAGCCAGTAACATACTGTCTTAGGGTGGCTGCACTACTCCTCCACTGTATCTATGGAGGGGCAATGTAGCCACCCTTGGTGGCTAGCATTAACAACCTGTGGAGAGGGAAATGTTAGAGGGACTAGCAGATTTAGAAAGATTTTACATATGTGATAACAAATTAAAGTCTAACTCTAGCGAAAATATTTTAAGCAGTTACAGCAACAGATTATATTTTCACTTTAGGGATAAAGGTTTTAACTACAGGAATAAAAGCTGACCATTGTAAGCACCACTGTCAGTGTTAAATAGTTTGTCTCAACACTCTCACTCTACTTTTGCTGCACAGCTTGGTCTGTTAAATGGTATCTATGGTAAAAAAAATTAGAAATCCCACTCCTAAAAGCATATCAATCTAGAAGTTTGTAAATTTACGTATTGAAGATGCCCATAGGATGTACTTCCTTAATTCATTGACACACTTTCACTCAGGCCTGTGAATATGCACTTCCTTGTATCACCACTAACTAAGCCTGCTGTCTGAACTACAACTCAACATATGAACAATGTAACCACATAGTTACATAGTAGTAGTAGTAGTAGTCATCATATATGACGTCATTTTTTATTTTGCTGGTAGTTCAACTTACAAACTTTAGTTGCTGCCCTCTGCAAGTATCTGTGACGCTTCCATGAGACTGCAAGTGGTGCAAATAATTCAGTTGCATGTATTTATTTTAATGGAGATCATTTTTTTCTGAATGTTTCCAATGAACAAGACATATGGGTCTATTCACTAAGCTGCCGTAGGCAGCCGAGTGAATAACCGACCCGAAGTGAAGTGAGCCGAACGCTGTTCGGCTATTCACTTCAGGCTTGTACTGCTGATTTCAGCTGTATATCTGCTGAAATCAGCCGTACGTCGGCTTGCTTCGTGTGGCTTCGGGTCGGCTGAACATGCTCAGCATGTTCGGCCAACCCGAAGTGCAGAAGGAGTTCGACTCAGCCAATCCAACATCTGGATTGGCTAAGCAGAACCTCCGGCAGGCTACTCGCTGCTGTTTGGCCTATTCTCATAGATGCCAAACAGCAGTGAGTGAATAGCCGAATGCCACTGAGCGGTACCTCTGTGGTAACGAGCAGAATAGAAAAACAGTTAAAAAAGTAGAAAAAATAAAATAGAAAACGATTGGGCGGAGCTAGCAGTAATAGCTAGCTCCGCCCAACTGTTTTCTATTGGCAGGGTGGTTCTGCTGCCGTCAGAATAAAAAAAAAAACACCATAGGAATGCATAGCTACATTCCTATTGGCTATTTCAATTTGCAATAGCCAATAGCAAACTAGCTGTGGCACCTGCCCTCTGCTGCTGTCAATCACTAGAGGGGATGCTGATCTGTGCAAGTGACCGGAGCCAGCCGTGTGAGGACGGCTGGCTCCCCCCAGCAGTCAGTAGCAGGCTGTCGGCCGACCAATGGCCGTCCGTTCGGCCAGCTTCGGTTTTCACCTCGGCTCATTCTAGCCCAAGCATATGCCTTCGGCTCGACTGAGCCGCTCGGCCGACTTCGTGAGCTGTACGGGTTATAGTGAATGGCCCGTACAGCAGCCCTACGTTTCTACTGAACCGAAGGGGTCCTGGGGCCGAAGCTAGCCGAAGGATCAGCCGAAGCTACGGCTAGATCCTTCGGCAGCTTAGTGAATAGACCCCATAATGATAAATGGGATTTAGTTCTGCTGAATTGCTGGACTAGCATATGCTATATACTGAATGTGTACCTCTATATGGTTCTACATAGGACTTTGCCCCATAAATGTCATGGTTAGTTGGGTTCTTGGTGCCTCAGCAGGGTTATACGTAGGACCTATTTATAAAAGCTGGAAAAAACAACAGGGAACAAAAGTAGAATTATTGCCAATAATGAATAATCAGATTGAATCTTTTATTGTTTAAAAAAATGTAACAAGAATTTAAAGTGGCCACTAAGGGCAGCAACCCTATTTTGATTCCCATTTTCCCCAGTTGTGATAATAGGCTCCTTAGAGTTTTCCCCACCTTAAAATGATGGCACATACGCATAGTCATATTCCTTGCTTAAGAGCTATGTGTATGAATGAGAAGTAAAATAGTTACTAGAATAGCTTAGTTATACTCATATTAAGTGTTTGGTTTTTTTGACCCAATTTGCACAAAATAACATTTTGACAGGAGCATCAAGAGCATTAGAGATCTTCTATGTAAAACAAATGTTTCAAAGTGAAAGCGTGATGAACAGGTGACATACTAATAGCACCATTACCTTGTGCCTTGTACATTTGTAAATTGCTTATGCTTCAACAAAAGCATATTAAAAAGAATTGAGTCATGCTTTTACTGGCTTGATAACAACATGACTGTTATTATTTGTACTGCAGCACACAACATTAGAATCACTGAGTTTGATTGTCTATACTCTATCCTGTTCTATGGCTATTCATGAGTTCCCTTTCTGAAGGGTATGGTTAGAACTTTTTATCAAGTGTTAAATGCTGTGCTCCCATTGAGGAGCTATATCCTTGCTTCCTGTTCTGACTACTGTCACCTCGACTGGATGTCAGAGGAAATTTCCCCAGTAAAGACAAGGGTGACAATACGAATGTGACCACGGTCACATTTCTAGAAAAGTAATTTTCCATTGCTGTCTCATTTCCTGTGTGATTTCCTTCTGTTCTGTCTTTCTGTTCTGACATCCATCAGGGGAAGTGAGAGGAAATCTCTCAATGGTGACACAACCCAGACAAAGGTTCTAATCCTTTCCACTCTATCCAAACCAAAAAAAGTGTTGGCTGGAGTAGGGCTTGAACTATAATATTTTATAGATTTATACCCACCAACATGCATATCAGGTGTCAGGAAATGTTAGAGGCACATGCTTGTTACAATCACATACATTTTCTAGATTAGTTACCTACAAATTAGCACAGCAAGTATAAGGGCAACAACCCTACATGATGGACTTTACAGGCCAGCAATGGCAACTCTCATGTTTTAAATCTGTTAGCTTCCATTTAAGTAGACTTTGCAAGACTTTAATGTTTTTGACAGCCATCAACCACTTTCAAACCTGCCTTGGGACTTTGATTGTGAAGTGTTCCAGCAGGGAGAAAGTTACCCAAAGTTACTTCTTTCAGGCAGTACATTAGCAGCAACCCTTTGAGGTGTTCTTTGAATTCTGACTATGGCAATTACATATAACACAGGTTCAGATAATATGAGTGGCTTCAGCATTTTTGCAACATTTGCTGGATAGTATGAATATAACACTAATTTGTTTAACCTGCTTCTTATATTTGCCTTCATTCAAGCTCTAACTGTACGGCACTTTTCACATGGACTTTCCAACCAGGTCCGACCTGATCGAAAACGCCCGATGTTAGTGTACCCGATGTTAGACATGTGCCGTTTACATCTGATTACCCCCAGCTCCAGCCAGGTCACGAAAAACATACGGATCAGGGATCCGTTTTGCCAGACCTGATGGTGCCGGGTGCCCGTCCATTTAGATCTGGCTGCCCATAGACTAACATGGGTCCAGTAATGTCAGTTTATTCCTCCATCGCAAGAAAAAATGCACGGACAAAGATGTCACAGTAGTGACGGGCATTCGGCACCATAAGGTCTGGCAAAACAGATCTCTGATCTGTATGTTTTTCCGGAACTGGCTGGACCCGGGGTTAACCCGTTCCGATCAGAAGGGGATCCATGCACAGATCCCCTCCTCAGCAGACAGTGTGAAATGGGCCTGAGTGTTCACTATTACGCTCTCAGTTGAAATGGTGCTCTGGTATAAAAAATCTGCGGGCAAGGGGAAAAAGGTGAATTTGCAATAATGTAACTCTAACTTGCAGTGCAAAATGATAGTGTCTCTGCAAAGGGCAACCCCCATATACAGTACTCACTTACCTGTGCTCCCTTGCAACTGAGGCCAGATCAAATCAGAACAGAAATTCAAAACTTCTAAATAAACTTATAAAAAAAGTAAATAGTCAAAGAAAGGGTTGTTCATTTTCAGTATTATATGAATAGTTTAGCAGGGCTATATTATGTTATGGCCATTTTAGCTACAAAAAGAAGTGTTTTCTTTTCAATAACATTTACAGCCATTCTAATGAAACCTACCACTCATAATTATTTTTACCTCCTAGAAGGAGTTGCAAGTCTCCAAGATAAGTGTCATGTTTTACAGAATCGCTGTACACGATTCGTAAATGGAAATGTCTGCCTGATACAGATTTAAAAATATATGACTTACAACCCTATTAAATGTGGATCTTATTGCCAGCTTAAAGTGACATTAAACCCTCAGATTTTTTAACATAAAACAATACTGTAATGTGTGCCTTACTGTAATCCATGGTTGTTTCCCTTCTCTTTGCTGCTCTTCCTTTTAAATCTGTATCTATTCTCATGCTGGGTAGAACTTCTGTTTTGCAGCAGACTGCCTTGTCTCTGGAATGGCTACCTGGTGTCTGTGTATAGGTTTGCAACCTGAGCCAGCACTACAGGAAGAGGCAGTCAGCTGCAAAGGGAAGTTCTCCCCAAGCATGAGAAGACATGAGGATTTAAAAGGAAGAGCAGGAAAGAGAAGGGAAACAACCATGGATTACAGTAAGGCACACATTACAGTATTGTTTTATGTTAAAAAAATCTGAGGGTTTAATGTCACTTTAATC
>NW_017307209.1:467593-499616 GCF_000935625.1 Nanorana parkeri
TTAAAGTGACATTAAACCCTCAGATTTTTTAACATAAAACAATACTGTAATGTGTGCCTTACTGTAATCCATGGTTGTTTCCCTTCTCTTTGCTGCTCTTCCTTTTAAATCTGTATCTATTCTCATGCTGGGTAGAACTTCTGTTTTGCAGCAGACTGCCTTGTCTCTGGAATGGCTACCTGGTGTCTGTGTATAGGTTTGCAACCTGAGCCAGCACTACAGGAAGAGGCAGTCAGCTGCAAAGGGAAGTTCTCCCCAAGCATGAGAAGACATGAGGATTTAAAAGGAAGAGCAGGAAAGAGAAGGGAAACAACCATGGATTACAGTAAGGCACACATTACAGTATTGTTTTATGTTAAAAAAATCTGAGGGTTTAATGTCACTTTAATCTCCTGTTAGATGTGGACATAATTAGACTGTTTTCTATAGCAGATTTGAGGGATGTTTCCCCACGCAGCACGAGGTAATGATGATAATAAGTATTTTGAAATGAACCTGAATGAGGTGCTATTGCACATGCTTTGAATTGGGTTATCTTGACTGCTTATCTCCAAGTTCAAAAGCATGTAACAGATGGACGCTTAATATGGGACGCAGAATATAGCCGAAAGGAGGGCTTTTCATTTCTTTATACTATGAGAGAATGGCATGTTTTTGCCAGCAGCTAATTAGGTCTGCCAGTCTGCACATTCCCCTCTCTGTTAATCAATGCTAAACAGGTTGCCAAAGCTTACTCTAGCTCTTCCTCTTTATAAACTGGTAAACACACTCATTTATTTGCTCAGTTTTACCTTACAATCCTGTGCTCATTTGTTATGTTTTGAAGTTCAAACAGCAACCTAAAAATACACAGTCAACTCAACTGCTTTACAGTTGGTGGTTAGTGACTTCAATTGGTTCTGCATCCACTGGACACACAATACAATAATATATGAAACCTCTAGTATACTGCACATTGCATCCACAAACAGCATGATGGCTAAGTGGTTGGTTCTCTGGCC
The DNA here is from genome assembly GCF_000935625.1 of Nanorana parkeri. Lineage (NCBI taxonomy): Eukaryota > Metazoa > Chordata > Amphibia > Anura > Dicroglossidae > Nanorana > Nanorana parkeri. The sequence goes on from NW_017307209.1 coordinate 468,595, forward strand.
CTTTAACTCTGCTTCCGGAGTTTTAATCTCGACTTGAAAACTATCTGCATTCAGTCTGTATGTTCTGTTTGTCTTGGCATGGATTTGTTCTGGTTTGTTCCCACAGTCCGAAACTGTCTTCCTACTCTGTGTGTGCAAGTGTCATAGGGTATAAGAATTTGACCCCCCTGTCTAAGACAGATGTCAATGGTCGATGTAATGTGTAAAGTGCTGTGTGTTATGTCACTGCTATATAACTACAGGAAATAAATGTATACCATGTACTGAAATCTCTACAATTAGGATTTTCAGCATTTTAATGTCCACCAACAAGTTTAGGTACATTTTGTAAAGGAAAAACCCTAGATTAGGGTAATGCATTTAGAACGTACGAAAGACAAATGTTTTGCTTCTTTACACCTTACTGTTATCATCTGCTAAGTAATCTACAAATTAGGGAGTACAAGCCTTCTGAAAAGGTACTGTCATATATCCCTGATACCAGTGATTAGTGAAGACTCTCAAATGGTCACCTTCTGCGGATAAAAATGAAGCGGGTGTTGCTCATGTTCGATGTGCACATGAAATGGGCTTGATTTACAAATACTGATGTACAGCAGTTTGCAGCAAATGTTGAAGAGTTGCCCAGAGTTGCCAATCAAATGTGACACTTAAAGAGCATCTATAATGGTTTTGTACATACTTTCTTGATTTATATTTTTGATTCTTCTTTTGAGCCAACATATGGCATTTCAAGCCCTTTCTCAGTTTGCAGGCTCTCATTTGTATGTACACTGAGTGGCCAGATTATTATGACCACCCCATCAGTACTTTGTTGGGCCACGAGATAACTCCACAAGATGACTTCGATGGGCCGCCTTGTGACTCCCCGAGATGTTGAAAGGTGATGCGAGGAATCTGACACTGCACTGTTGCCCTTCTGTTGTCTTGTACCAGTGTTGCCACTCTATGTTCTGCCCTAACATTGACTAGTCGCTGACGGCCACAATTCGCACGTTCAGACCCAGATTTTCGGCTGACAGTCCAGTCTTTAAACACTTTAACAACAGCTGCTCTTGAACATTTAACAAATTCTGCTGTTTTGCTGATACTCGCTCCATGGCTCAGAGCGCCAACAATCATCTCACGTTCAAAGGCTGTAAATCGTGTTGTTTACCCATATCTTCAGAAAAAAATCACTTCTACTGTCGTGGTAAACAACCTACTTCCCTATTTATAATGGTCTGGCCCTCTAGCAACTTCAGCGCGAAATTATAGCTAATTAGCCTACAAACGTCAGGTGGTCATAATAATCTGGCCACTCAGTTTATAGTCTGCTGTTTACAAACAAATGGATGGCTCATCTGACGTTTCAGTTATACAAAGTCAGAAAAAAGGCTTTAGCTATCCTATAGTGCTCATTTCATGTGTATTAAATATTTATTTGTAAAACAAAGTTTGTCTATAGGAAGGGAGAACATATATATGAAACAATACATTTAAAAATCGATACCAGTACTTCCGCTAGCATGGAGCCAGCCTCCCCGGACAATCAGGAAGCCGGGTGGTGTGTTATTACTCGCTGCCCAGTTTCTTTATTGTCCAGGAAGCCGGCTCCATGCTGTTTGGCTGGCTCCATGTTGATTGGCTGGGAAGCTTCCTTATTGGCCAGGAAGCCAGCTCCATGTTTCCTCATGGCACGGTCAGAGGAAATCTCCCTCTCACCAGAAGTTCCAGTACCGGGGGTAAGTATTGGAGCATTTGGGCAAGTATGAGTACTCACCCACATACTCGGTATCGGCACCAATACCGATACTAGTGTCGGTATCGATGCATCCCTAATAATAATTAAAACAATGTCCAACGAAGACACACTTTTCTCTGCAAGAATTAGAGAATGCTCAGAGTATGATCTTTTAATAGAGAACACAAAAGTTAGTTATAAAAGCCTAACAAATTTGACCAATGTATGTGGGCTCTGACAGATAACTTGGCTTTATCTTCCCTATGTTGAGCCAAGATGATGATGATGATGACCAGGACAATATCTGGGTCTCAGAGGACAGATTGAAGCAGGTTTTGTTCACTGATTATGCAACGTTGAGCTGTTTATCATCTAAATCAGAGCTCAAAATTTCCACTCGCCTACTCACATTATGCGAGTGGAAATGCAGTGAGGGCGAGTGAAAATTCAGCCGGTGTATTAGGGCTTACATTCTCTCTGTCTCATGCTGATGCTGCCCCGCTGACAGACACGCCCACACCAATGCTGTACTCACAAAGTTTCCTTTGCTAGCAGACACGCCCACACCACTGCTGGAAGCGCTGTGTCCGCTTTGGATATCCCCGTGGAGCCGCAAACTAACAAGTCAGATGCCGGGGATGATGAGAAGCACTTAAAGGGGGCGGGGGGGGTTGTTGGGGAGGGAGGCAGGCGGCTGTGTGTACAATATGTTATCTCAAAAGTGATTTTGTGGATGAAATATCATATTTATTACATTGTGCATTTGATGTTATCACAGCTTTTCTTATTTTCACATTGTTGTTGGTGATTGGATTTACAGATTTATGTTTAGTAGTGTAGCGTGGCAGCACGGTAGCACGGCACTTATATTTAGGTTTTGGTTTGAAAAAACACAAGGTGTAGTGCTCACATTAAATAAACACACAGTTAAATAATAGTATTAATAAATATTAATTAAGTAAATATTAATAATTAAATAACTAATATTAATATTGAATAATTAATGAAATAGTAAAATGAATGCATTGCAGGGTCCTAAGTCTATTGCATTGGATGGCCCTGAGTGTATTCCGTGGCATAGTTCAGAGTCTATCGCGTTGGAGGGTTCTGATTCTTTTTGCTACTTATTTTCCTTTATGTTTACATTGCATTATGTTAATATTGTTAAAGTTGTTATTGTTAGTATTTATTTTTGTAACTTTATTCTGAATGAAACATTTAACAGTATAATTTAATGAGATAATTTAAGAGGGTGTGGTTAGGGGCAGAGTTAAGGCCAGGGCAGGGTAGGGGTTAGGTGGGGCAACTGGTGGCGAGTAACTCTTAAGGACTGGCTAGTAGTTCAGAACCTGACATTTTGAGCCCTGATCTAAATAGTTTATATGTGGCCACTTTTCTTAAACACTGGCAAAGGGAAGGGTTACTTTATGCTAAGAATGCAAAGTTCAGCAACCCCTGCAACCAATCATTATAGGAAACCTGTCCTGAGAAAGACATGGCTTGCATTTGCTGAACTTTTAAAAATGCTATTTGACTTGAAGCTAACATGTCAACCCAACAACCAGGCAACAAGCATTTTCAGAAGGAGACCAGTAATGCCAGCCCCAATATTTCTCTCAATACAGTTGTAGTTTAAAGGTCACCTTATTATTCTATATACACGCAAAGTAGAAAGCTGATAGGCTGTCATGGGGTTACTTCACTTGATAGAACGTTACACCATGTCATAAAATAATGGGCAGCATGTCTACTGACAATACATATACAGTATAGACTTTGAAGCTCCTTTTAATCAACTATTAATACATCTGCCCCATAGAGATAGCACTGAGATGAGAGAGAAACTTGATCAGTCATCATAAATTCCACTAATACATAAGCAAACTCTTCTCGCAGGGCCTTGGCTCTTTTGAAGAGCCTGACTAGCAGATTTTTCATACATTTTTATACAGTACGTGCTAATAAATTACATTCTCTTTGATTATGCTTCTATAAAGCTATATAGGATTACTAAATCCCAGTGAGTAACAAATACTGCATTACTAAATTAGCCTGTCTGAGGGTAAAACGTAATTGCTACAAGGTTTAGTCGTTTCTCAAATTTAGTACGTTGTGAAGAAGAAAGAAACAGTAGAAACGTTCAGCTCTGCAAAGCTAAACAAACAGACATCCTGTGCTCCATTTTTGAATATCCTTAGATTAAAATAGACCATCAATTTAATTTTCAACACACTTGGCTAAAATGTTTTTTTGTAGTATGTTGAACAAAGGCCAAAGGACTGAATATCTTTTTGAAAAAACAGATTAGAAGATAACGAATGATAGAGTCATCCCAAAATAACTGCTTAGCTTTATTTGCAGACTAGAATCTCCTGCTCTCTGTGACTCTGTCTATGCCAAAATATGCCTGCAGAGCTACCACAATAAACATTCTGGTTAATGTATGAAAAGCATGCTATAGGAAAAGGTTTTGTCACCTACATCAACCAGTCATCTCCCAACTGTCTGACTATTTGTTATGGGCAACAAAAAATATTGCTGTTTGCACTATTCAAATAGGTCATCCCCATAGTGAAGTGTGAATGTACAGTAACCCAGGGGCGGACTGGGCCGGGGGGCGATTGCCCCCCGGGCCTCTCTGATGCCACCGCGAACGGCCCCTTGACCCCCGGCCGCTGCCACCTGCACCCGGCCGCCCGCCCTCCGCATCCGACGCGGCTCTGTGAATGCTGCAGCCGCTGCTCACATTGTTGTGTAATGTATTGCTTGGAATTGTAGTTCTCTATAGCCAATGCCATTCTGCAATGCTGTACAATGTATTTCTGAGTTAGTGGCAGAACTACCAGGGTCGCAGAAGTCATGCACCCGCACAGCCCTGACGTGGCATCCCTCCACTACCAGTGTGCTTTACATTTCCTAAACTGATAAATACATTCACACTACTGTTACATGGATGGCAAAAGTGGCAGACAGGGGCGGGGAGAAGGCGGGGAAGAGGGAGAGCGGGAGGGGGGCCAAGTTGGCGCACCATGGGCCTCTGGATTGTACTTGCCCCCTGGGCTAAAAGTTGCCAGTCAGCCCCTGCAGTAACCAAATGTGACCGACCTGCAATCATCTTTCACTGTTCATTTAAAACTGAGAAGACTAAAATACAGTGGCATGGGATAATGCACTTCCTTTTTTTTTTGTTGTTAATTAACTGACATATGTTTCTTTTTAAAGCAGAACTCCAGGGAAATTTCTGCTTAACCCATGCATTGAGGCTACCCCTGCTCTGATCCTCCGAGCCGGCTTGCTCTAAGACTGGTCCCTTCCACCTCGCTTCTGTCTGGCCTCTGCCTCGCTCCCCTCCACTGCAGGTCTAAGGCCCTGTGTGTCATCATGTTCTATGCACAATGTATGTGCATACACATTCCACTACTGTAGTGGAGGAGACAGGTGAAAGGCACCAGTCTAAGAGCAAGGATCGGGTGAGTGTAACTTTGTTATTTCTGAACCCAGACAAAAACGAGCACTTACCCCTTGCAGTGCAGGGTAGCCCCACTGCAAGGATAAAGAAAAATCTAATTGGAGATCTGCCTTAAGACCCCATTCACACTGAGCTACATTAAAAAAAGCACTTTTTCTACACTGATTTGAGCTGAGCGACATTGAGCTACAGTGCACATTTTGTCGCACTAAGTAGCGATTCTTCTGGCAGTCTATCAAAACCTACTGGGGCCAAATCACACAAAATCCGCTGGAAAAATAGGTCATGTTGGTACGACAAGCTTGAGCTACAAGCTACAGGCGACATTGAGCTGTGAGATGTGAACAGCTCCACTGAAATGCATTGGACGAGCTACACTGAGCGATTTTTGAGCGGAAATCATGCTACACAGCGCTCAGTGTGAATGGGGTCTAAGATTTCCTTGCTACATTTCTTATTTAAGTTTACATTTTATTGCTCTCATAACCCGAAACAATTGCAGTAACACATTATAAGCAATGTATAAAACTTTAAGATTTATAATATATTATATATATTAATTAATATAGTAATATACCTAATCTATTCTGGACTCTTCCACATACTAACATGAATGGTCCTCCCTTCTCCAGCCATCTCATCTTACTGCTTATGATTGCTCATAGAATGCCATTACATTGGACTAAAAGAGGCACAATCCATAGCCTTTTATGCTATAACATTAGCAGATGTGGGATTTCATTTAAACAGGAAATCCCCTTTAAAGCAAAATGTGGCAACCTTCCACGTTCCCTACTAACCTTAAAATCTGAGGAGCTGTATAAGGGAGCAAAGCAGCCAGATATCTTGTGGTCACAGATGTTAATTTACTAAAGTAGAGTATATGTGCTTACGTAAAGTGAATTTTAACTTTGAAAAGTGAATTTTCACTTAGCTTAGAGAATGAACTGAAGCAAAATGAAAATCCATCCACTAGCCTAAGTGAAAAATGAACTTTGCACAGTGAAATTTAAAGTGAATTTACACATTTGCAGCCAAATTGGAATGGAATGGATATTTGACACATGTTCCCTACCTATTTTCCTACACTTGTAGCAAGTCAGTGCTCTCTTTGCTGAAACTGAATACTCTCAATTTACTGTAAACGTGCACAATATAACCCTTTGAAGCTGCAGCTTTCTTGAGCCCACCTTCATTTCTCATCTTGATGATATGTCATTGGCCCAAATCCATACGTCATTGGCCCTTCTCGCATCTTGTATATTTTTCTGCCATCAATCATTTTGTTCAAAATCATTATATAAAAGAACACATCCTCCGCATCCCTGGTACCTAAAACCAGTTAACCAAAGAGCAGAGTGCACAACTAAAGTTTGCAGCACCCAGTGGCCAGCAGGGAGAAGCAGGCACATATAAAGGGATCATAGGGATGTGTTCTTTCATATAATGATTTTGAAAAAGTTTTGAGGCAGAAAGCTGTGATGTTTACAGGAGCTTTCAGGCTCCTCTCACCGAACTCAGAGCAAAGAGCAACAGGCAGACCCAGTGATGACATCACTTGGTCTCAAAGAAGTGCTTCTTGAAAAACATAAGGATTTGATTGAAACATTTTAATTGTTTGCCGATCAGGGTGAGGAGGGAACGAAGGAAGGTATTATACGTGTACACTGCACTTCAGCTTAATAAATATATGTTTAAATTGTTTACCATTTTTCACCTTTTGCTATTTTCAGAAAACTCCCCTACTTTGTAATGTTAGGGAGTGGGCTGGGGAATTATAGTTACCATAATGAACCTTGTATGTACTGTGCTCACAGATCTCTCTATCAGTTGTAAACTAGATTTGAACACTACCCCAACAAAGGGTTAAAGGAGAAGCATGGGGTTAAGGCTTTCCAGCATAGTTCTCCTTAGGGTAACAGGAGGACACAAACTAGCGTCCTCCCGTCACCCTAAGCTCAGTATACCGCGAGCGACAGCTCGCAGTATACCGCATGCTACTGCTGAAGCGGATCCCGACAATTATGTATGGACAATTATGTATGGATCCGCCCAGCTGGGTGAGAGACAGCTGGCTCTGCCTATCTATAGGCAGAGCCAGCTGTACCCGCCCCCTCCCCGTCCGATCCGCCAGTCAGCAATGGCAGATCGGAGCGGGGAGGGGGGAATCCAGCCCCTCCCCTGTCACGGCAGAGAGCTGTGACAGGATCGAGAGGTGAGCGAACAACGGTATGTGTTCGCTCACCTCCCAATCTACCGACCTGTGACAATGAGACTGTCACAGGTCGGCTAGAACTATGAGGTGAGTCAAAAGCACTCCCCTTATAGTTCTCCTTTAAGGATCTCAGGGCTTGTGTTCTCCACTGCATTTTAATAAGATTAACCTTACTCTGCCCCCACTTTGTCCCCCTCCATTTTCACTTTTAAATATTTAAGAATAGCTTGCAGCCTGACCAAAGGCCTGCTCTAAAGAAACAACTGGAAAGGTAAGAAATAGTTTAATTATTTTTAGGTATGCTGAGAACACATAACAATCATATAGTGAAGTTTTCTCAAATTTGACTGAAAAAGTGGAAATACATTTTACGTGAACAGCCTCCATTGAGTGGTCTCCCCTTCCTGCTTCTCTTGTCTCACTATTGGCCAGTGAGGATGCCCAATAGGGAAAGCAGAAAAGTCTTCAATATGGGAAAGCAGAAAAGTTTTCAATTTGTGTTTTTTTACAGGGATCATATTTTCCTTTTGCCCTTTCATTCAAGCATCCACAATTGTCAGTCACTTGATATAGATTCTATTGTTAATGCCAATGATTTCCTTTATCCATGGGTTATATACAACTCACAGAAGTACAGCCTAGGGTTCATAACTCTACCCTACCACCAAGGCTATAGGATGTCATACTTGCCTTTTTTTCTGTTACCAACCTGCTGCTGGATTATCCACAAGAATACATTGACCAGGTGACAACCATCTCCACCATAAAGCAAGATGAAGCATGGGATGAAATGGATAGGTGTCTAATCTCTCAGGGAAAGTCTCCCCGATGGAGCCCCAAAGAGATTAAAAACCCAATGAGTGTTTAAATTATATAATTAGTTTTGAGAAGGCTTGCTTACACATATAAAAGGGGTGAATATACTAATGAAGAAACAAATCAAGAACATACATCCTGTTTACAATAGAAAAGGATCCATGTTATATTTTAGAGTGGAATGACCAACATAAAGTTTCATGTTGGAGTTTACATCACTGAAGACAACACCACTGAACCACCAACTTGACACAGTACCTTGCCTCATACCAAGCTAGCGTGACACACATACATATATAAAATACCTGGTAAGCTCTTCTTTTATCTTCAGAGGTTCATGTGGGTAGAATTTCACTCTAAAGCACATGGTGTATGGTGGATGAGCTGAAACGTTATAAAACAAAAACAAAAAGCATGAGAACAGCGCAGTGTATAGTTGCATGATGAAAATGCAGGAGAGGACTTTTAACAGTTAGTGAAATGGTTTTATTTGCAGTACCAGCCAATGTAGTAAATCAAACATGCCATCATGCTAGGAAAGCTGAATGTGTTTGCTTACATGCTCAGTGATCATAATGTAATGTCAGAAGCAGATATGAGGGTGTGTTTACTTATTTCATATTGAAGTCAGGCATGGATGGTCAGTCCACCCAAAACTAGTATTTGGGGTCTGATGGGTTGAGCCTCCCACTTGCTTACTATACCTCTTGGGCCCTGAGACATGGTTCCTAGGTCTCTTCCCACCTACCTTGGGATTGTAGGTGTTCCAGTCGACCTTTGGTGTTCTCACTCTTCCTTTGAATTCTTTATAATATAAAATAAATTAAAATCTCAAGGGCAGAGTAAGACCCCCTCAGAATGGAGACATAAGTTGCATAGCACCTTAGCATTCAATATCTCACCATGTCCCTGGGGAATATTAAAAAGCATTGGTTGTTTAATGTGAACCTGTGGCCAGGCTATGGACATTCAAATCTTCACATATTTTAACAAGCTTGACATCAGCATTAGAACAAGCCATCTCTGATCTCTGTAGGGATAGGCAATATAGTAATTAATTTTTTTACTCTGACATAAAAGCTCCACTACCTTATTACATCTCACAGCAGAGATTGGTAGCCTAGCAGCCTTCTAATGTAGGAAATTAGGAGGCGCTGTAAGGTGTTTACAAAATAGGCTGTAATCTGACTTCAATGTCTCTGTTGCGATTTTTGAGGACGATTTGCTCCAAAGCGCCTGCAGCTAGAAAGGTCAGTGATGGCTAGTTTAAAGCTATTTAACTGCTTGTTAAGGTTATTTAAACATATTAAAGTCCATAGCCTGACCATGGGGTTACTTTAAATCTCCAGCATCTATCACAAACTGAAATTTTTACGGTGGACTGACCCTTTAATCACTTCTAAGAAAATGGATTGTGTCTCTGTACTCTATCGTATCACAGCATATACAGTATGTTTCCTGTGGCATTTAACGTACGTGTATACATTTATCTAATATGATCCTTTTAGATAAATGCATTACAGTATAGTTCAGATACAGTTTCTGTACACATATACAAGCCATTGGCTTCACAGTTGCAATGTGTTTAAGATGAGAGGCACATTACATCTGAAAACTGGCATTGCTTTACATAATTATAGCTAGCTATACAAGTTCATCAAATACTATTAAGATTTGTATGGACTTTCACTCTAATGGCATTAATAGTGTCAGCATTATCTAACTGTCAATGCCATTACACTCTTTGCATGGCTTTAAACAGTATTGTCAGTCATCCCATTCAATCATCTCATTAAATCACTAATAAGCACCTATACAGTCTTTAGTCCTAACTAAGAGTAAAGGTACATGAATTACATAATGTCTCATAAGAACACCAAACAGAAAAATCTAAACTATGTCAGGGTGCAGAACCCAAATTTTAGAGTGGTATGTGGATCATATTAATAGCATGTCAGTTACAGCACCCTCAGGATGAGAAAACTGTCCGCACACAAGTATTGCTCTACAAGTAAAACCTCTGCTTTGCTCTTGTCAGAACCTTCTCTAATAGACTCTGGTTGGCCCTTTGGCAGAATTTCTCTTTCAATAGCGACCTCAATATTGAGTCAACAGATACCTTATTAGCCCCCAAATTTTTAAATGTTCTTTCAAAAATATTCTTTCCTACCATGTCAAAGGCCCTTTAGGCTTGGGGTGTTTTTAGAGGAGTCCTAGTGAAAGGGATGTTTCTTCCAAAAGAGTGAACTTCATATTGATGGACAATTTAGAACACTAAGAGCTCGGGAGAGCTAGCAATCTAATTTGCTACTATGTGCAAATTACCTAACCCCTAAGGGGGAAAGTAGATTGCAGCACAGCTGAAGCAGGAGCAGTGCAAGAAACTCATAACATAATTTAAGCCCAACCATCTTTACTGCATCCGACCAACTCAGGTAGAACATGAGAAGAATAGCAAAGCAGGAATGGCCGCAAACAAGACAATAAAGTGACATGTTTACACATGCACTCATCAGATAAAGGCATGCCTATGTCATGGAAATTATTTTTATTTTTTTAAACAGGTTACAATATGTGATAATGCTATTTAAGAGTTGTGCCAACAAAAAAAAAAACATTCTTCTGGACTTGATTTTTAGCGGAATGCAGAACTTAAAATAAACCTATGGTAGGAGAATATGGAAGTTGTCTTCAACCTCTCCTTCTGGAAATGCGAGTTTCCCAGAGGCTCGGCTGTTCCTGTGGCTTCAGTACTTTATAAGTCACTAACCTTAACAAGTATGTAAAAGACTTCACTCTTACTTTCTAATCTAAATGCTTGTTCCAGGTCAGTAACTCAGGATAACTAAAGCCAGATATAGCCAGGCAACCAGTAATGTTGGAAGGAGGTCAGCAATGGAATCCTCCATAGTCCAAACACTGCATGTTTCATTTACAACTGAACTGCATCCAGCAATAAATCAATATTAATCCCCAAAGGGTTTTCTCGTGAGGTGATAAAAACCTTACTCAGTTGAGGAAATCATCTGCTAACGTTACTTAAAGCAGAATCTGGAAAAGATTTTAAAATGTCTAATGTCAGCCCTAGACAAGGGGTTAGCTTACAATTCATTGAAAGTTCAAATCTCTGCACTGTCCTGTTTCACCAGAGTCAGATGAGCAGAAGAACTGTTAAACATTTGATTAATCAGCAATTAGATTACGTCCACCTTTGAAAGTCTTTTTCCTTCATGGGATTTGAACTTGGTTCTGAGATCTTTATTTCATTCATCCTCCTTTCAGCCCATTGGAAGAATGTTCTTTATGGTTTTTGACTAAAACTGTTTCTAACCGCCATTACATCTGCCAGGTGAGTCTCAAGACTTTATACCCTATCATGCCAAGAGCCATTCTGCATCGTCCTGTTGGATGCAGTAATCCTACGCCCTTCTCCAGAATTCCTAAAGTAGCATCTGTGTTTCATTTGGACTGGGAGACGATTCTTCCAGCCTTTCGTGGAGAGTCTTCAGGGCATGCGGGAGATCACTTTAAATTTCTGGACATGGTCCAGCTGTTTTTGTCATATGTACAGAAGACATGAAATATCAGGAAAACTGATAAACTTTGTATTTTACCGGGCAGACTAAAGAGGGGAATAGTGCAAGCTCACTTGACGAGGAGAGTGTCAACTTCATGGGCTTCTTATGCTAAAGGGTCTGTGGAGGATATCTGCAAGGTGGCAGATGGAGTTCCTGAAATACGTTTGTGTGCCATTACAAGTTGGATTTAGCTTCAGCTCAGCTGACTTGGGTGATTTTTTTGCTGTTTCCCTCCCTAGTTTTTGGCTAGCTTGTTACGTCCCGCAGTATGCTGACATGAGGTGAACCAGGAATATAGAAAATTGTTACCTGATACTTACTGTAATTTTCATTTCCTGTTTCATCCTTATGTTAACATATGTTCTCTCCCTGGTGTCCTTACACTAGCTTTTGTTAGAGTACAAAATCTTAATAGGCAGGTTCTCTCTTTATCTTCTTGTTAAGGGTGGTCCTGAGGGGTCAAGTAAGTGGAGTTGACCCTTAGTATGCTGCAATAAGGATGAACCAGGAAAGGAAAATTACAGTAAGTATCAGATAACAATTTTCCATAATATACAAAGCTGAATTACTCAGAGGAACAACACAAACCGTTCCCTCTCTCCTAACCTTTATGAATTTGTATGGGTTTTCATTTACAAAATAGCAGTCAACATTAGAGCAGGCTGTACTGGGCTTCCTTAATAGAAACCCCAACAGGTTCTGCAAACAAAGTATCATAGTAGTAGTGGCATCACAAGCGGGTTGCGTGGGGTGGGGCCCGCAGCGGGTGACACCTTTTTCCCTCTGAAAAGTTAGGCACTCAGTCATGGACCGAGAGCCTGACAGTTGCACAAGAGAGGAGGGGACCCGGTGGCATACCTTATCCCGCAGGGTGAATGTCCCCTCCTCTCTATGCTGGCATCCATCAAAAAGATGGCCGCTAACAGGTAAGCGCAGCGGGGTGTCACCCAGCGGCTGCCCCGGGTGACACCACGCCGGGGGACGCCCCTGCATGGTAGTGCTTTGTATTTAGATATTCAGATTCAGACTATCTCCTAACTTTTAACTGTTCATTATGAAGAGAGTCATACAAGTAGATAGCCTCATGTACAGCAAAAACGAATGTCTTTGTCCTGACAATTGTTTTTATGCAGTTGCTGTTTTGCTGCACAGTGTAATAATTATATTTTGAATAACACTGTTTTTTCATCAATTAACAGTTTGAGCAATTTTGTATTATTCTCCTGAATATATTCCAGCACACAATACAGAAAAGCCTTTGAGCAAAACATTGCACTTGTTATTTAAATATAAAACTGCACATAGTGACATTGTTTCGTCAGATTTATATTTAGGTTTTGCATACCAAAAAAAACTCAGAAAGTAGCAATTCACTCACATGCACGGTGTTTATGTGTAGATAATTACAGAAATGCTATAGTTACCAAGTATATGCTTAACTTTCTGTATTAGCAAAGTGTAAATTTAGAGTCTCTCCCTACAATTATATTTAAAATTATACACCATGCTAAAAGCAGATCCATTTGTCTCTTGTGTTCAACACTGTGCAAGTCCTTTAGCTTTGTTCTTCAGCTTTATTCTTCAAATTATGCTAATTAATGGTTATTTCTTATTTACCTACTTAACACCATAGGAACTTTTTATTCAACTTTTATTTTTGTTTAATTTCATACAATTTTAAGCCAAAAATAGATGAGTGAAAAAATCTAATGAACCTCAACCTAATGCAATAATAATTCTTAATGTAATGTATTCAGTTGTGTAGATTAAAAGAGAACTGTGGGGTAAATGTTTTTCCCCATAGTCCTCTTTAGGGCCATGGGAGGACATATACTAACCTCCTCCTGTGACCCAAAGCTCAGTATTAATTCCAAAAGATGTCACCAGCACTCCAAAAGTAGATTCAATATATTTTAATGACAACGGTCATTCAAAATCACAAGTACTTTCGGGGCCACGTTGGGTCCCCGTCATCAGGCTCAGAATTCTCATCAGGCTCATTAATTCCAAAAGATGTCACCAGCACTCCAAAAGTAGATTCAATATATTTTAATGACAACGGTCATTCAAAAGCTCAGTATATCGCGGCTATTGCCCGCGATATACTGAGAGTGTTGCAGCAGGGAGACGGATCCCGACATTACTGTCGAGATCCACCCAGCTGCGAAAAACCCATGAAGTGAGCGGATCGGTGCATGTTTCTGCTCACTTACCGATCGATTGAGCCGACCTGTGACAGCTTCTTTGTCACAGGTTGGCTCTAACTATGAAATCACTCACCTCATAGTTCTCCTTTAAATTATTCAATAGTCAAGATAACAAAAATAAAAATGTTTAAAAAAACTGAAATATTGTTTATGATTCCTACCCCAGATATCTTTTAATACCTTTTATAAACAAAATCAATAAAAGAAATTGAAAAAAAAAATGAATGTTGGACTGTGAATAAAAAAGTAATGAAGCATACTGTTATTTGTATTATACTGTATTGAACATTATTTAATTTTATTATGGGCACAGAGCTATTCAGGTTTAATTAAAATATTCACCATGTTTGTTTTGCCTGAAGAGACTTTTTACCAGATGCATTCTGTTCTGTTATAGGCATGGTCCATAATTAAACTTTTTTTTCCAGCATAGTGGTTACAATTAGAGTGTTCTCCTGTGATCCTTTTAAATCCAGGCTACATGGATATATAGAAACTTTTTATACATAGAAAGTTTACTCTTTAGTCACGCAAGGTACCCCAGTTCTCTGCTGCTGCTGTTATAGGCAGAAATATGTGTGAATCTCCTATTTAAGTAGACCATCCAAACATGGAGAGTGCCAGAGAGTGGGGCTACAGACCTGCCAATTTTGTTGCCATGTAGGGAACATAATGGAGTCACTATAAAAACCTTCTACTGTTTAATACTGGACATTAAAAAGTATTGTCTGTATTCTTGTGTTTGTGGCCTGTGTTCTTCACCTCACTGTTTAGGACCATCTATGACAGCCTGTGAGTAAATGGAGATAGGAGTAAAAAGAGGGGGTTGAGCAGGATGGTAGCTGGAAAGGAGGGCTCGGCAAAGCAGTTTGCGGATGATATCCTGTGGTCTTGTTAGTACCTTCATCTAATAATCACTGTGATCTGAGGCAGGACACGATGAAAAATTGAGGAGCCAGCCCCAGTATAGTGGAGTATATGACCAAGTAGAATCACATTATAGACATTTTTTAGGCGTATACCACCAGTTATTATAGATTGTATGTTTAGTAATATGCTTAATTCAATCTATGGAAGACCTTGTACAAAAGTATTTACTATTATATTATTTAAATATAGAAATATAGCTGCAGAATATCTGGTCAAGCATTGATATGCATTGGTATTCCTAAACTGTACACTCTGCATTATCCACACCTGACTCGTGCTCTGTGTGTTACAGACTTCTGATCCCTGCGGGTTAGGCATGTCTGACCCCTGAATTTATACTCCTAACCACTTCACTCCAAGAACATTATATACTCTAGAGTCTAGACCAGTCGTGGCGAACCTTGGCACTCCAGCTGTGCCAAAACTACAAATTCCAACATGCATCTGCCTCTGGGAGTTATGTCTGTGGCTGTCAGAGCCTTGCAATGCCTCAGCTGGAGTGCCAAGGTTCGCCACCACTGCTCTAGACTATGCTAAAATTAAGTGCTTCTTTAAGGTAGGCTGTGTGCAGAAAAGCATATGTAACAGAAGACTTTATTTATTTATTTTAAATGATTGTGCTGAGGTTTGTATGTGTATGTTAGATTCACACTTGTGGCACAGTAATTAAAGCAGATATTGTAGATACAAGGACAGTTACATATTTGTGCTATGTATACGTGAGTAGGCTCAGGTTTTATTTAACCATGGCCTTTTATACCCCTCCCACTATTAGCGCAATTTGGCCACACCCACCACTTAGAACAGCGCGCTGCCTCATTTCTCTCCTCTGGGTGCCCGAAGCATTTCACAATGCTAGCAAAGGCCCAGGTTTGAATTATACACAACTTCACCCATTTGCTTTGCTTTTAATGATAGCTGCTATTTCTCTGTACTTAAAAAACAAAAACTAAGTGGCGCTACAACCTGAAAGAAAGTCCTTGATTATGACTATTTGGCAGTGGGTCCGTGTATGGCAGAAGTTTAATGTGATAATCAATTAGTGGAAAGAAAATTTGATTGGAAGGAAAATTATTCATTCGGGGAAGAAGATGGTTGTCCTGTGGGGGAGGTAATCAAATGTCCTGTACAATGGTATTGTTGTAAACTTCTTAGCTGGATGGTTCACATGGTGTGGAGGCTGCATCTGTAGATGGGTGTAATACCCTGATGGAATCATGAGACAGCAAAAAAATAAAAACACCTCAGCTCTGGCACCTGTGTACCCCTTATGGACAAGAGCAATTATTACATTTCTGCTATAGGCCTGTTAATTTGGCAATATTGTCATTTAGTAAGCTATAGTAATACATGCAATATTTGGACAAACAAGACTATCTAAT
This sequence comes from Nanorana parkeri, assembly GCF_000935625.1. Classification (NCBI taxonomy): domain Eukaryota; kingdom Metazoa; phylum Chordata; class Amphibia; order Anura; family Dicroglossidae; genus Nanorana; species Nanorana parkeri. The sequence continues at coordinate 484,915 of NW_017307209.1, forward strand.
GGTGACATTGTCCAGCAAAAAATATTGTCTCTTCTATGTAATCTATTGACAAAAATATGTAAAAGTAATCAAAAAGTGCACTGTTAGTTTAAAACAAATTACTGTAAATAACAAGTATATTATATTTATAAGTATATTACAAGTACAAGTATATTCTATAATTTGTCTCGTTAATAATGACACTAAAATTAGTTTTTGGTACAAAGCATTGCAAAGATACGTACAAATAAAATAAAAGGCATTTTTTAAAATGCAACACTAAAAAAAACTACCAAACAAAACAAATAATAGGAAAAAAAATAGATATTTAGGGATGTGCACAGCTGTAATTTTTCTCAGTATAGAATCATTTTTCAATGGATCTAAATGCAGGTGTATTCTCTTCTATAGACCCATATATACAACTGTGTAAATATCAGTAAACTTGCACTGTGTTCAGACCTGTAGAAATAATTAAATAATCTGCATCCACGGTGTATAGACTGTATTTTACTTCGTATGCATGTAAACATTTCTAACTAATAACTCATTTTTACATGCATACAGCAGACAATGCAAATGCCCTCTATTGGAGCTCCTTGCAATCTAGTGTCCTTCTTTGCTTGGCTGCAGGGAGCTCAAGCCACCTAGCATCCTTCATTGGTAGAGCACAGGCAGCTTGGAAGGTGTAAAAGGGTAGGAGGAGGTTGATCAGGAAGTTGTTGTCACTATTTGCTTCCAGGGTTTTGGGGATGCATGGGCAAGGTGAAGATGATATGAAGATAGGAGCGATACATGGAGATGGATGCTCTACGGACTTGGATCCATTTATTTATTAACCCTCCACACACTTCCTTTGAGGGAGTATCAAGCCAATATTTGAAATTCCTGTGAGATGTAAGAAGTCATCAGGTGATTTGCTTCCAAGCACCAATACAAGACTCAAATTTTGGCAGATTCCTGCTGAATTGGAGAAAATGAGAGCCACGGGTGGTCCTATTAGCACCACCTAGCACAAAAAACGTTGGCAGAAAATTCAAAGGAGCCATGTGGAAATATGCCAGCCAAATAGCAATTGCATCCAGTCAGATGCAGCCACTGTTTGGGTATTTAGACAGCTGGGACAGTAGGGAAGCTTCCTCCAGCCACACTGCTTAGCAGGGCTAAACAAGAGAAATCTATGCAAGTATGGCTAACAATATTAACCACTTCAAGACCAGGTGTTTAGACCCCCTTCCTGGCCAGGCCATTTTTCAGTATTCAGTGCTGCGTTTATTCCGTCATGCAACGCTGGACTGAAATGCATTTTATACCATTTTTTGGGGACAGGTAGAGCTTTATTTTGGTGGTATTTAATCACCACTACGGGTTTTATTTTTTAATTTTTTTTTTATTCTTTTTTATGTGTAACTTAAAACATTTTTTTGGGGGGGGGACTTTAATTTTTTTTCCACTAAACTTTATTGCTATCACATACGGGGGCTAATAAAACCCCCCTATGTGATAGCAAAATATGTGACAGGTCCTCTTTATGGAGACATCAGGGGTCTCCAAGACCCCTAATGTCACCTAGGACAACAGTCCAGGACAAAATACCTGATTTGGAAAAGTTCTCCAATTCAGCTCACTTTCCAGTTCAGCTATGTTGTCCTAGATTGTTCACTTCTCCTGCCTTCTCCAAACTCTTCTCCCTTTTCTGAATAACCCTGTTAGTTTCTGAAATTCAGTCATTTTGTTCTTGAAAAGAGTCAATATTTACCTTGATAGCAGAATAAAGTATACACTCGACATGAAAAGGTTGACCTTTTAAATAAGTGAATCATATCAAAGCCAGGATGAAAACAACCCATTTTACAAGACACAGTGCAGCAATGTCAGACAGCTTGTTGTGTTGGGAGTTCTGTATCTTTGCATGTGTCAACATAACCGGAGCTGACAAGCTAATTCAACTGTTCTGGGATTTACAGATAATCAAAATATATAAATGCAGAAACTCGATTTGAAAACTTACATTTCATTTGTTTGACAATGGGTTTGTTAGGATCAAGCCAGTGCTGGAATGGAAAAAGAAACACACATGTCAATGCTAAATATATGATACAAACAAATAATTGACATTAAAGAGTAAAGCATTCATGATAAAGCTCAAACTGGTTAATTGTTCCATCTTTTTTGGGGGGTTAAAGTTTGACTTTGACACTGATAGGCAACAACTCTGAGTACTGGCACTGAGGCCCCTCCCATGCACTAGGGGATCATTACAGAACAAGCAGAGGGAGTTATTGCTGCAGGACTTGTAAGGTCAAATGGTTCTATCATGACTACCAATCCCTTTAATTACTGTAAATTTACAATGGGTTCTGCACACGGCAGTCAGAAAATGTTCCTCTTTCTTTCATCCCCCATTCAATTCTCTCACATGCCTAGAAAAATAGTATTGCACTTCCTGTGCCTAGGCATCACTTTGTCTTGAGTCCCATAATTGGACAGTACTTTAAATTTTCAGTGTGAGATCATCTAAGGCATTGCTGCTTGTGACTGCTAGTCTCACAAGATTTGGTAATGTTACTACTTGCTTTTATTGTTGGAGAGAAAGCTGTACAAGAGGAACTGTTCAGCACTGCTGCTTCTGTTTCATTCATTCTTTGGATCTGTGCTTTCTGCACATCTACTCCTGCTTCTTGATCAAAAGTCATGAGATCACCAGTCATCAACCCTGACATGAGAAAGCAAAGCCCTATCTACCAAGATTGCCATCTCCACACAGAGTCACTATGTTAAGACAAATTATGGTGAGACCGTAATAAGAAAAGATCAGCAGCTAGGAGCCCAAAGGAGAATTGCTAAATTTCTAAGACCCTTAATGGAAGATATATTTTTTTTGCATTGACTAGATACATATTTAAGTGCATCCAAATTTCTAAATATGGCATGGGAAAAATACCATTATACTGTACTCAAAATATAACCAAACAACTGTACTCAACTAAAACCAAATCAAAACCACCACAAGCTGTACTACCACTACAATATGTATGGGGGTGTTTTTTTATTTGTAATGAGGTTTCCATACAATCATACCACAGGAACCATGCACTAGGAAACTATCTGCGTATTCATTGCATGCTCCTGTGTGATTAAATCCTAAAACTCCCTCATTTATAGTGATGTTGATTAACAGAAGATTTGTACAGAAATAGGAAATCCTAAATACACATGTGTGTTCTGAGAAATTAGGGGGGTTATTCACAAAGGTAGCCGAAGGATCAGCTGTAGCTCCAGCTGATCCTTCGGCTAGCTTCGGCCCCAGGACCCCTTCGGTTCAGTAGAACCAAAGGGCTGCTGTACGGGCTATTCACTATATGTACAGTGACAGGTCCTCTTTATGGACTATAACAGCTAGAGAAATGACAGACTGAAGGCAGGAGTAATGTAATACACATAATTTCCACATTCAGGGACCGGAGGAGAGATCAGTAAGTGGAAGAGTCCTGAACTCCCCCCATCTCAGTACACGGAGCCGCCGTTCCGGTCCCGAGGGACAGTGGAGCCCAGCATAGCCAGCAGTTGCTTATTATGAAGGCAGCTGATGGACAGATCGTACATACCCAAATGTTGCCTAGTCTAATGTAATTTAAATGTGTAGAGTACAGTAGATGTAGTCTTTCTGGGAAAATATTTGGGCAAATCTTGGTAGATAACAGGATGCCTTTTAATTCATCTGCCAAAATTAGCTCTCCATGGTGCTGAAGCTGAGGGTTAAAGTGTATTTCCACTTTTCATGTCAAATTCCCACTATAGGTTTGTTACGTGTTTTCATTCACACAGCATACCTAATTAAAAAAATATATATATACTTTTTACCTTGTCTTTGGATCAAGATTATACACAGGACTGCAAGATACACTATATTCCAAATATATCCAAATACTTAACCCTTTGTTAATGCAGACAGTGTTGAAATCTAGAAATATAGTTAACTGGTAATGAGATATGTCAGCACACTGCAGACAGGGTTCATTGTGGTAAACATTAACTCCACAACCCCCACACATCCCAAAAGGGGGGAACCTAGGTAGGATTTTTAAGTAAAAAGCACTTAATGCTATGAGAATGGTTATGCTATGAGAATGGTTATGCTATGAGAATGGGAACAAGTAACAAACATGAACATGTTATCCCAACTTGGCTGCAAAATGGAAATACGCTTTCAGTGTAATTTTTTAAGGTGAACTCTATCCCTAGATGGAGATTGCAATGTGATACTGAATCATGGCCACTAAATGAGAATGGGAACAAGTAACAAACATGAACATGTTATCCCTATGTTTCGAGTTGCTATATTTTTCATATCTAGTGTGGTCCATCATGGCTTGCCACTACTCATTTGGCATACAAATTGATAAATGTCAGAAACCTCTGATATTCCACATTTAACACACTAACAGCTAATACTGTTTCATAAACTATAAGGTGACATCATTGAAAAACACTGTTCCAATTTATTTGGCATATTGCAGGTTTCTATTTTTATAATGTACATACCCGCTGCTTTTCTGGGTCAACAAAGCGAATTCCAAAGTAGTCCTTTTCTAACAAGTTGTAGTGGTTGTAGATATAGTCAATAATAAATTGGCCTTTGGTTTCTTTCTGGAAAAGAAAATGCACTTATAAATTTTAAGAACACAATCTGAGGTTTATCAGGTCGGCATTTTAAACACATAAAAATTACTATACAAAGTATTTTTAGGAAAAATAGGAGATATAGGGCTTGATTTGCTAAAAGAAATAGGCTGTTCATTTTGCCAGAGAATTTTCCCTTAGTAAAGGTGCCCATACACCTATTGATTATCGTTCGGAAGTCATCCACAAATGGTCTTTCGAAGGATAATCGATCACTTGATGGGAACCCAACAATTTTTTTTACTGCACTCCTGGCCAAATTTTCTTGAAGGGTGAGGCTGGAAAACGTATTTCGAATCGAACGAAAAATCGATTGGAGTTAGTATTGCTAATGAATGATTATCAAAACAACATTGGCCTGTGCTTGATGGGCTATTTGAGCTAGAATCGAAAGAGGGTTCTTGGCAGCAACGAAAATTCCCGAACGAAAATCGCAAAGTGTGTGGCCAGCTTTGGGCTTATTGAAGAAGGTGAAAATTCACTCTGCAAAGAATACTCAATCATGTAGTATTTCCAAAATGGTATTCTTAGTTGTACATGACTGGATGATGGAAGCCAGCGAAAATTCCTTTGCAAAGAGATCAGCCAATTTGTCTTAATTAAATCCACCCAATACCATCCAGCTGCCTAACCACAGAACAAGAAGGTCAAGGTGCTAGGGACTGGGTGACACATATTCAGGCTTTTTTTATTAGGGTAAAGCACAAAGCAATGTGCAAAGTGAAGTAATCATAGCAACATATCACATTTCATCCTTTGTCAATATAGAGCAATCATACCAGTTGAGAAAAGATTGCTTGCTAATTAATTGCTATCGTTTACTGCAATTAATGTTAAACAAATTCGATTGAGATCAATTTAGAAAAGCATACCACATGCACTAATTTTATTACCACAAGTTATTTGCTAATTTTAGCTTTGGATATAGTAGGAAAGGGTTAAAACCCATCCGTTTTTGCTTTGCTGTCTGTGCCTGTTTGAGGGGACTTCCTGTCTAGAAACAGAACGTGAGAGTAAATTTCTACAAAGTGCAGGGAATTTCCTTTAGGGACACAGACTGCAATAAAACCTGAAAGAGGTTCTAACACTTCACTAACCTAACAAAAAAAAAATAGTTTTGACTATACATATTCTTTAAGGGCTCACACAAGCGTGCACGTCCATACAGCGTGCACACGCATGCAAAGACCCGATCCCAGGCGGGACAGGTGCTGTGTGTAATTGCATGCAACATCCCGTACCTCCCTGTGGGAGAAGTCACACGCAATCCCGAAATTGCACATCCATGCGGGTCTGGGTGCCCACACTTGGACACTTGGACAAACATTGTCTGCGTCCAAGTGCGGGCACCCAGATCCACACGCATGTGCAGGTTTGGGTCTACTTGTAACCAAGTCTAATTGTGTGCAACCGCTTACTACAATAGGGAGGTACAGGCTGCTGCATGCAATTGCACGCAACATCTGTCCCTCCTAGGATCGGGCCTTGGCATGGGTGTGCACGCTGTATAGATGTGCATGCCCGTGTGAAAGCCGTTTAGGGTCATGCACGAGGCTGATTAGGGCCAGACACCACTCAAATCAGTGTATTTCTGGTGCTTCTAATCACCGGCGGACAGAAGCCTGCAGAAATCAATGACAGGCCGACACTGTTCACGGCTGTCTGCATGTAATCGCTCATGCAAAGATTACCTGCAGTTAGGGACATATGTACACCCCTGAACACAGACAGTTGGCTTCCAGGGACGTACATTGGTCCCTAGCTGCAGGTAATTGTTGCATATGAACAGGGGTGAGCAATGTCAGACTGTCATTGATTTATACACGCTTCCTGTCTGTGACTGATCGAATGCACCTGGCCGTACCCACACCAGAAATACGATCTGGGCTTCATATGGCCCTAATCATCCACGTTCATGAACCCTAAAGGTGGCCATACACCTTACAACCATTGTACAACTTTATTTGTCCCCGACATCTCATCCTTGTTCAATTTTCGTTCAAATAGCCCATCATGCACAGACCAATGTAGTTTGCGATTATCGTCGTCAGCACCACTAATTGGCTGAATTTCATCGATCGAAAGAACATGTTTTCGTTTGCGCATGTGCGGTTTTCATCTTACGGTTTTTGTTGTACGAAAACGCTTTAGTTTCATGTGTAAAACGGATCAGCTTATAAGGGATCACAGTAATAGCTACTTTATCTTCTTTAACAATTGTCTTCGTGTTCGGAGAAACACTGCCCTCTCCAGTTCTATACCTTAAAGAACATGGGAAGTGTGTGCTTTACAGACAGAGATTAGAGCTAATCACTGCTCATAGTCTTTAGATCATCTTGTAACTAGCATCCAATGATATCCAGGAAAAATCATTTGCTGATCTGCCAAAATATGTGATAACAATGTTTAGGGTACATAAAAAAAAATGTTTTCTACGTGCCCTGTTAACACATGCAGTTCTGTGCAGAAAAATCCAGTGTAATGGACACAGTGGTAATCAAGCCCTCAAGCTTTTCATGGTGCTCATGGGCAGAAGACCTTTATGTCACATGATTCTATGTTATAGAACCTCTCCTTCTGAAAACTACTGAGGGAGGTGCTTGGAACCAGGGAACACACCTTGCTCAGATTTAATACTATTCTAAAATGAAGGAAGCTGGCAGCCACAGGAATGTAATAATTACAATATAGAAAATGCAGATTGGCTGCATCCCCAAAATGGCAATGCAAAATTGTTTATAAGTTAAAGTCAAAATATTTTTAACCAATTTCAAATGCTGAACAAATCAAGGCAATGGATGCTGCTCCATGGTTTCAAAGTTTTACAGGGTTATTCACTAAAGGGTGAAGAGTTTGGAGAAGACAGGAGAAGTGAACAATCTAGGACAACATAGCTGAACTGGAAAGTGAGTTGAAATGGAGAATATTTCCAAATCAGCTATTTTGGCCTAGACTGTTCACTTCTCCTGCCTTCTCCAAACCCTTCACCCTTTTGTGAGTAGCCCTGTTAGTTTCCTGCAGAATCAGTTGGTCCCCTGAGCACTGGCCCTAATACCCTGTTTTAGGGTGGCTTCTTTCACTTGTCTTACAAGCACAAACAAGGGTAGCTTTGTAGGACCCTACACGCAGACACAGCAGGGCCAGGAACGCCACTCACTGCTTTCTGCTCCTCCTTCTCCCTCTTCTCTTCTCCAAGCTAGTAGACCAACAGATTGCTGGAGACTGGTCTGTCCCTTGTGATCTTGTACTGGACAGGAAGTTCAGGGGAGTTGAGATGAGCGAGTAGGAGCCAGCTGTTTGGAAACATGATGACTGTAAGTGCTTGGGTAAAAAATGAAATAAACACTTTGCTGTGCAGTTTCTATTTGTTAGATCTGGACCCATTACTGAAAAATAGCTGGAGAATTTAAAACTATTTTAAGTGTGTCTCTAGAAACCTATTTTGCCCAAAACTGTTATTTAGGTTTTGGGTGGGCAACAGTGAAATGAATCATCTGGTATTTCCCAAGTTTAAAGTCATAGCATATACTATCCTGGTATAACATCAGCATTGTACTAGGAATACATGCTACTTTTGTTTTTTATAATGTTATCAAAGCTTACTTGAAAAAAATCCCTTTTATGAAGTGAATGCTGCTTTCTGTCTGCCCAACACTTTGAACATCTTTCTGGGTTCCCAGTGTGCTTTGCATCTCTTTCCCTGCTGACTACATATCCCATCATGCATTGATCCCAGCATGCAGTGATGATGTTACATTGTTCAGACGTTAAGTTGAAGTTCCGAAAGCAGACTCTGTGAGGTGTGACACGAGAAAGTGCATATTCACAGGCCACAGTGAAATTGTACATCCATCCTATAGGCATCTTCAGTAAGTTTACAAAGTTTGATATGATAAGACATTTGGAAACGGTTATTAGGAGTGTTACAGAACTTGTGGAAATTCAATAAAGAAACACATATTTATTTTATTTTATATATTTTAGTTTTTGAAACAACATAAACCCTAGTTTGGATTTACCAGGCATAACCCCACTGGAGCAAACAGGGAAAGCAGATCAGCAGAAGAGTCCACCTCATCTCCTGACTGATTAATGGCTCGCGTATAATGTACAGCTGAAGTCATCCCACAAATCCCTTAAGCATGGAGCAGGCATATGGTGAGTGAATTAAAACGATTTGGACGTTTGTTTTGTGCTTTGGTATTTACAGGATTTCTTAGGCAATTAAAAAGCTACGATTTCCCAATAAACACCGACTTATACTGAGTGATGAAATATGGTATAAAAGTCTTAATCCCTTTGATGGCATGCTTGGCACAAAGGAAGTTATGTGAGCAAAATGTCTGTGCTGTTTAATCTATATTTTCCCTCCTGCAGTATGTAACACCTACCACCAAACCCAGAAAACAAACATTCCTTAAAGGGCAAAAAACATATATTACAAGATAACCTATATAAAATCATTGATAACAAATGTGTAAATGCTTCATGAGGCTACAAGAAGAAATGTTCCACTTCAGATATCATGCCGGATTGGGAATAATCTGATGTAAATGGACACATGTCCGTTTACATCCGACTCCTCATAGATCGACATGGGGTCTGGCAGTTTTAGTTCTTTGCCATGTGACAAGATGGAGGGAAAAAAGATGGAGGGAAAAACTGGACTAACGCGGATGTCACAGCGGAAATGGATGTTACAGCTCTGATCCTCCTGATTAGCCCGTGTGAAAGGGGCCTAAGCTTTCCATAAGCCACCGATATACTTTAACGGTATGTAAACCCTAACAATTAGCTTTTCCTATACACTCCATTTTGGTCTGTTAAATATTACAGAGTTTTATTATATTTGTTTGATAAGTGAATCTCTATATCTCTTCGGGTCAGGTGGGGGGGGGTGGGGGGCGGGCAGCAGGCAGCAGGCAGAGCGGTATAGCCGCACAATGGTTGCAGTGTGCCTGTGCCCCCTTTTCAGCTAGAGCATCCCAGGTTGCTAATATCCAGGAGGGGAAATGTGTAAGGGCCATGCATGTAAAGTCCCCCCCCCTCCCCCTGTCGCCTCAGACAGTAGAAAGGCTAAGGATGCCCCGATCAAGATATCGGCATGTGGTGGGTGGGCACCATCTACTGTAACAGCTTTCCAAGGGATGCAAACTGACCACTCCACCATGGATCTGTAGTCAGTTTCAAACAGTAACCAAGGGGAACTGGTAGGATCACCAGGTGTTGGTAAACAAAGGAAGAAGTGAATAAATAACAGGTTACATTTACCCTTACCAGCATGCACATGCAAACATATTTAGGCAATATGAATTTTTGGGGTCACATACACTTTAACTACATTTTAAAACAAGAGTAAACACATTTTTGTAGCATTTAGGTGCCAGGCAAGTTTAAAGAGGCTGAAAAAATTGGTTTCTATTCATAGCAATAGAAAAGTGCGCAGCTGTATTTTTTGACATATTGGCTACCTAGCTCAAGCTTTGTGTAGTAGATATAGTCCATAATTAGACATAGATTAAACCAGCTTTACTCAACTAGGGTGCCATGGAACACTTGGGTACCTTCTTGCTTCCTCAGATGTACTTCATCATCGTACAGCATCATGTCTTTTCATGATGCAGGCAGGCTGGCTGCCAGCAACATGAAAACAAATGACGCTATTCCAGGGAGAGTGAAATCCATTGAGAAAATGAAAGAAGTATGCCTCTGTCCAAGCCTGCTCCACCTCCAACCCTGTGCCATGCTGCAGCTGTGGCTCCTGCTGTGATGGTAGGAAGGGGGGACTCTGTTGTGAAAAATAGGGACTCTGACATGAAAGGAGGGAGATCTGATGTGAAGAGGGCTCCATATGTGAAGAGGATCTAGTGATGTAAAGGGGGGCTGCTGATGTGAAAGGGGGGATTTCTGATATAAAGTGGGCTACTGATGTGAAGGGCTGACTCTGATGTGAAAGAGGGGGATTCAGATGCAAAAGGGGGGTTCTGATGTGAAGGGGGGTATTCAATGTGAAGAGAAGAAGCCTACTTTTGTTTGTGTTTGAAATAAATGTTACGGCAGCTCATCTATTCAAAATGAATGGTGCTATTAAAGCACCATTATATCTGAATACATGCAGTTACAGTATAGGGCATAACTATAGCCACAAGGTCTCCATAGTTTGGGGATTAATATTGGAGATAATATTGTCATGGTATGCAATACAGGGTACTGACCACCAAATGTTGCTATGCGACCATGTGATTTACAGTGATGACTGATGCTTGAAGTAGTCTGCCCTAAAATGCTACCACTTAGAACCTCTATTCCGTAGCAGCTAGTGCTTATGATTATGGCACAGAAGTGTCAGAAGCAGGAATACACTTTAGTAAAGCTCAAGTTTGGGTGGAACGGGCAGGGTTCAATTCCCTATTTGTTATTTAATGCATCCCTACTCCTGCTTCAGCTTTGAAATGCCTTTCAGAAGCGACCAGGTACCCAGAGGTTGGGAAGCTATGAGGAGTGGGAATGTGAGTCACACCTGACAACCATCCTATATGATGACTTCTGTATGTTTACTACCCACCCCCATGAGATTGTCCCCATAGCAGAGTCAGAATATCTGTATTGTATTGTATTTTACTGTACCCCTGTAAAACTCTAATAAAAATATTGCAACAGAAATGCCTCTCAGAAGAATGTATGGTGTTAATACGCCACTGTGTTTCTGGTGATTCATTGAATCCATTAGTCATTAAAACTGCTGTTCACCATATTGCTGACTCGTCCATGTCTTCCACCAGCATAATAACCAGAATTTCTGCATCACATGCAAAGATAATGACACAGACTAATATATTTTTCATTGATCTGCGTCTTAATTGACTTCAACCAGCAGTGTCTAATTCTCTGCTTGGGGAGGGGGGAGATAACATTAGAACACAGGTCTATGAAAGCGAGTAATGGATCCTGGAACACAAACCCAGGCATGCAGACTTACTAGGTTTCATAGTACTTACCCTTTTTCCTGGCTGGTAAACTTTTCAATGAGCAGCCTAGTCCTTTTACAACCTAGCGACTTGCTCAATTAACCTGATAGAGGATGTTCTGCCAGCAGTATTTTCAGCATCTTCTGTAAAAGCACCACTGATTTTTAGAACATGTCTGGACACTTAATTGACTGTACATTGCAAGATAAATTCTGTCTGCAGGCACCTAATCCATACAGGCTAATTCAGTGAATGTGTGTGAGTAATGATGATGTACAGTATTTTTCTGTCTATAAGACGCCCCATGTATAAGACGCCCCCAACTTTTCTTACCCAAAATTAAGAAATCAATATTTTAAATGATAAAATGCATCACACTTACCGTATTTGCCCGCGTATAAGACGGGTTTTGAGACCTTAAAACATCCCCTGAAAATCTGGGGTTGTCTTATACGCCAGGTACATACGGAAGGAAGGATACGGTATACTGTATGTAGCTTTGGCTACATACAGTATACCGCGCTGAGCCAATCACGGCAGACTTTGCATTAATGAATACAAAGCCTTTATTCATTAATACAAAGTCTGCCGTGATTGGCTCGGCGCTGAATTTGGGCTATACTCGTCTTCTACGATGAGTATAGCCCAAAACCTATACTGTATTTTAACACAAAAAGTAGGGGGTCGTCTTATACGCTGGCAAATACGGTACCTCTGAGTCAATCACGTTATGCTCCGACATTACAGCTCTGGGCAGTGGCTACACGCTCTCTCCAGCAACAGCTGACGTTAGGTACAAAAGATTTATGATCGGATTACAGAGACAAGATAACAGTTTTCCTCCAATAAAGTAGCGTCTTATACACAGAAAAATACGGTATACTTCGGTTTTCCAAGCTGGCTGTCATGCTGATCCAGCATCAGTATGGCCACCTAGACTTTTGAGCTCTCTCTAAATTTCCATGCTACACTCTGGTACTCAGATAGATAGTGGTTTAAAAAGTAATAGAGCCAGAAATAGACATGTAACTAGCATTATACATGGAGGCCAGCAATGGAATACTCTGTATTTCTCTCTTTGAGCCAAAACATCTTACTGGTTAATGTAGATCACTAGTTGCATTCATTAGTGGCTTTTGCACTGCTTTATGAAATACCCCTGTTATTGTCCCTAGTTTACAGCAAGTTTACAAGAGATTTATATCTGTATTTTTATGCAGGTTGGTCCAGCTCCAAAAAATGTTAGCCCATGTATGGAAGATCAAAACAAAGTGAGTTTTCACTAAACAGAAGATAATTTAGGATACATTACTATTTAGTATCTTCTTGTGTTTACAATTTGGCAATGTTTTTAAACATATACATTTATATTGCACCAAGATATTTTTAAATATTCTAGCATATCATTTTAAATCAGAGTTTTGTGTAAAGCAGACCACCATTCCTCCTTTAAATACTGTGAGCTTTAATTCACAAAGCTGTGCTTTGAAGTGTCCTGCAATTTTTATTACACTTTATTTAAGACCTGTTATTTGTGTGGTTTTGTACATGGGTGTTCTTTTTCCAGTGCAAACAAGACTTCTTTGCTTTCCCTGTGCACTGCTCCCAACTTATCACTAGGAGCACTGAGAGCAGACTGGCACACAGAGTGCCCCCATAAACTACTGCTTTGGTTGTCATGGAAATAGAGCGAAATCCTACTGATTGGCAAGCAGCAACAGAAACAGTCTGTGTTTTACGAGAAAATAAGAAAGTGCTTAAATTAAACAGGTTGCTGGCTTTCCCAAGACTTGTTATTTTTAATAAGGCATTTTCAATGGTATTTCATTGCATACAGAAAGAGTGAAAAAACTATTACATTATATTTTTACTTTGTCATTTATAGGGAAAATTATGCTAAACTATTCTATGAGTCCACCAAATTGCCGTAGTGCTGCTTAGCAATAATGCTCTCTTACAATTAACCTAAAAAAAACTGTGGCTAGACATTGAGAAGCCTAACTAACCCGGAAAATTTGTATTTTGCCTTGATTTCCATATTTTCTATGTGTGCACATTACCAGAGAGGTTGTGGATTCACTAGCAGCTTGGAGATGGAACAAGCAGAATACTTACTTATTGTTATTATCACTCATGGTACCTTATTTATTTGTCTACTGTAAGTGTTAACAGAATACCACTTGGTTCTGATGAATCACAGTAAGTATCAGGTTTACTGTACAGCAGATACCAAAAGCTGCCGGTATTTATAGTATATGGCCAAAAGTTGGCAATATCTGACCCTCACACCTGTCCCTCCCCTATTTGCTACCCTATTTGAGGTGGGGGGGGGCACTTGGCTTCCGGGGGGCGGGGGAGCGATGTAGTAGGATGGGCCGCCATGCTGTCAGCGGCTCTCTGTCCTGCCCACCCAGCTCACTTACATCACTCACTGGTTGCCAGGAGCTCGGCGGGACACACACCAGAGCGTCGCGCTCAGCTCCCTGGCAACCAATGGCGTTAGTGGGCTTGGCGGAAAGCCGGACAGAGCTTCACTAGGTGCTAAGAGCTCTTAGCAACCTGGGACTCTATGGTCATTCCTCTGCTGCCCCCTCCTCCCCCCACCTGACCTTCACCGGTTGCTAAGAGCTCTTAGCAACCTGGGACACTGTGGCCGTCCTTCTGCCGACCCCCCCGACCCCCTACACACCTGACTGCCTAAGGCTGCCTCATTAAGGGACAGCCCTACTCACACTTATATGAGTTTGTTGGACATCCCATTTCAAAACCATTGGTATTACTATGGAGTTGGATTCCTGTTTATTGGCTACAAAAGCCTTCACTCTTCTGGCAAGGCTTTCTACAGGATTTTGGAGTGTGGCTGTGAGCATTTGTGCTCATTGAGCCAAAAGACTGATGTATGATGAGAACACGTGGCTCACAATTCCAAGTCATCCCAAAGTTGTTCATTAGGTTTGAGGTCAGGAGTACATGCAGGCCACACTGAACTTGCCAAACTGTGTCTTCATGGACCTGGCTTTCTGCATAAGGACACAGCCATGCTGAAAAAGAAAAAGAGCCATTGGCCATGCA
>NW_017307209.1:499662-510303 GCF_000935625.1 Nanorana parkeri
TGCTTTGCAAATGTAAACTTTCTGAAATGCAAAACGTATACAGGGTTACGAGTCAGCAGTTCGGTTAAGCGATTGACTACTAGGGTTTTTTCGGGGCTCTGGAAGCAGAGCAGTGAGAGATAGCAGGAATAGTATTCAAGGGCATATTATGGTTCCCATTGTACTGCTAATATGTTACTTTAGCTAGTATGTGCAAAGTACAGGATCATTTTTAAAGATGTTTCTACCATATTCACACTCATAAATACCCTACTGCCAATTTGTGTCATACATTAATTATATTGATACTAACCTATCATTATGTTCTTGATTTGTAGAAGGAAACATAAAAGCAAAAAAAAAAGAATATATAAGGAAGCCATACTCATCTTGGACCTATCTATGTCGCATGGTAAAATTGCATGTTGTATTCCTTTAATACTTCCTACAAATTGTGACCTGAGAATTCTCACATCAGTCATAAGTGTCAGTCTAACATAATTGTAAATGATTTAATCAGCGGCTCAGCAGACTAATCCATCTTTATAGATGAGGAGCTGTCTGGAAAATACTGCTGCCTTTGTCTGTCTGAGAAACAGTGTTCTAGATGGTGTGCATGTACGTTGTTGGTCCTTTCCTTAGAATGTTAATATCTTAGAATGTTAATATTGGTACAGTGCACTGTATTAGCAAGGCTGTCACTTTTAAACAAGCTTTGTAAATAAAATTCAGGGGAAACCCTGCATGACAGCCATTGAAAAACGTCATGAGGGGGAAAAGTGACAACAGAGTCACAAGATGCTGACGGCAAAGTGAAGACATTCTAAGGCCAGTGTTTGTATTCAAAACACAGGGTACAGTGTCCTCTCTGCTGCCCACAGCCTAGACAGCCTACTTGCATACCAATGAGTGTGCAATGTCCAAGTGCCAGCTTGGCATGCTGCAAGCATACATTAATGATATTAATAAACAGGCACTGTCCAGTGCTAAACATGCTCTAATAGTAGGGAGGAATGTGTAGACTCCCACCACATTTTTCAAGCTGTAATTCATCACTTTCAGAAAGTGACTGCTGTCTATACACTATGTTCTACTCTGTCCACAGATTAACTCGGTTAATATAAACAAATTCATGTTTGAAAATCAACACAGGAAGCTAAATTCGATGTTTTAGGGAAAGCAAAATACTGAAACAAGTCAAAGATTTCATGCTTCCGATGTGAGAGGAAAATTCTGCGAGGGGAGGTGTTTTTTCCACGGAGATGGCTTTGACTGCATCACACACCATTAAGTAGTGTAATGTTATTTAAAGCACAACTACACTTTTTGTAGAAACCCTTCAGCCCCCTGCCAAGGCCCCTATGCTAATCAAACTAAACACCCACAACCACCTTTGTGTATACTTACCTCTCAGAGGTGGCCATGGCCTATCACACTATTTTCATCCTCCGTGCAGGAATCCTCTGTGGCATTGGCTGTGACTGTTCAGAAACTCCCCTTAAACATGAATGGAGATATACTGCTACAACAGGGATGCTAGAAGTATGGCTCCATTCAACTTTAAGGGATATTATTACACAGACGTGAGGTTATTAACACTGCAGGAGGCCAACATCACAGAGCGGCAAGTATGAAACTGGATGGGGTGGATCTAGGTTAGATTATTTTAGGGGTCTACTGAGAGAGAATGGGATTGTCTACAAAAAATATAGTGGAACTTTAACATTTATCTGCAGCCTGCCATTACTTTCTGTAACTGACCAAAATGAAAGTAGTACTACACTCAGGAGTTAAATCTTAAAAATACATTCAAGTACCTTAACTATGAACAAACATGTATCTTATTTGTCTATCACTCAGCTGTAGATCCTCAAATCATCTCTGAATTCATGCTGACACTGTCCTTCCTTCTGGAGGGGGACTACTTGTGTTCCCCATGGTCCCTGTGTGTGTTGTAAAGTAGTCCCCCACTCCAAGCTCACTCCTGTGATAATCTACAATCTCATCTTTAGTTCACTAATTTATATTGAAATTATAGTCTTATCACAGGAGTGAGCTTGAAGCGGTGGCTGCTTTACAACACACACAGTGATCATAGGGGGCAAAAGTAGCCACCCTCCAGAAGGAAGGGCAGTGTCAGCACCAATTCAGAGATGATTTGAAGATCTATAGCCGAGTGATACACACAAAAGTACAGTATTGTTAATAGTTAGGGTACTTGAATGCATTTTTAAGATATAACTTCTAAGTTTAGTGTCACTTTAAGGTACCCTTATACCAAAACTGACTAATTCCCCCCGTCTAGAACTCCAACAGAAACTGTATAGATGACTGAAAGGGTTTTTATTCACAACATGGGAAACATAATTACATAAACTCCTATAGAAATGAGAATGGTAAGTCTTACCTGGTTAGACCACTAATAAAGTGCAGACTCAGTGCTGCAAGGCAGAGGGACCATGAAAGAAACAAATGGTACCCTATTCAGTTGCTAAGAAGGAGGGCAATTAATAGCAGGGAAAGGAGAGAATGCTTTGAAACATGGTTAAAAGTGACACGCAGGGCATACATTTATCTTTGCTTGAACTTCTGCTTTACAAAATAGCTCTAGTATCTAAAATACATGTGGTTTTGGAGCCTTTGCTAAGCAACCCTTTATCACTACAATTCCATGGTAGACGAAAAACAATTTGTTTTTTGCCTATATTCTAATAAAAGTTCTGGTTACCTAATATGTTCCATATGCTACACTAGACAATAGACTTAAAAATACAAATAAATCTAGAAACACTGTTACCCTGATTACATTAGGAAGATATAAAGACAGACCAATCAAAAAAGTTAATTTGCTGAATGATGCTGTAATCGATCTTGTAGAGGCAGAAAAATGAAAGTTTATAAAATCTTACAGAAAAGAAAGCAAATATTTCTTCCTTTTTTTCCTTGAATAATTTCTGTTTAATAAAAGATTAGGAATTATATTTGAATTATTCATTTCCTGAAAATTCATGCTTCAAAGACTCTTACGGGGCTTGTACTATAATGGAACCAACTAAGGTTGAACCACATCCACTTTCCACTGCTTAATTCCACTCATGTGGGGCTATTGTTAAAATACTTTTTTTTTTAAAGGAGAAAAGTAAAAGAAAGGCCTGTAGGCTTGTTTTAATGCAGTAATCACTAAAGCTAAAACACAAGCTGACTTAAAGGAAATCACTTTATAACATATATACAGAAGTAGAAGCACAATTGCCAGTACTTTGACAGAATGTGAGATTTAAATCTCCTTAACATCTCCCGTGTATAGTTCAGTCTACTTTTCTATTAACTAATTTTGGCATTGGAGAGACGAAAGAGACAGAGAATGTACATCTTTAAAGTTTACTTTTACTTTTGAAGCCAAATTGGCATAACATGTATTTTTTATTTGCTACTTATTGTCATTCACATAGCATAACCTAAAAAAGAATTATGATTTAAACAATTGCTGCTTCCCATTTTAGTCACTTTTTCCTGAAAGAAAAGTTTTTGTCTAAACTGAATTTCCCTCTGCAATGCAAGGGGTGGAAAGGTAATATGTACAACTAGGAATGCAACGATACTGCTGTTTTTTCGGTATCGAGTAGGAGTTATGATATTTTTTTTCCGGTACTCGCCGATACTGAATACCAATACCGGAAGTCCCATTAAGGAAGCCAGGCGGCATGTAATGACTTGCCACCTGGCTTCCTGATTAGCCAGGAAGCCAGGCGGCTTGTAAAGACTCGCCACTCAGCTTCCCGATTAGCAGGGAAGCCGTCTCCATGCTTCTCGTCACTAGGAGAAAAGAAAGCATGAAACCGGTTTCTGGCCAATCAGGAAGCTGGGCGCCGTGTAATGGCGCAGTGCCTGGCTTCCTGATTGGCCGGAGAGCCGGCGCCATGATCACTCATCACGAGGTGACAAAGGAGCATGAAGCCAGCTTCCCGGCCAATCAGAAAGCCAGGCGCCACGTCATTACACGGCGCCTGCCTTCCTAATTGGCCAGCTAACCGACCAACCGGGAAGCATGGAGCCGGCTTCCCGGCCAATCAGGAAGGCGGGCAGCGTGTAATGACTCGCTACCCGGCTTCCTGATACTGGAAGCCCAAGTATCGGGCGAGGTATCGGAGCATTTGTGTGAGTTCGAGTACGAGCCCAAATACTTGGCATTGGCACCGATACCGATACTAGTATCGGTGCATGACTATTTACAACAATTAAATCTGTCTATACTGTGCTGGTAGATCTCATTATGAGTGGTAATCTATATTTGAACATTGTCTGTCCTAACAAAGGGTTAAAGATCTCGAAGCACTGCATGTTAATGAGAAGAAGCTCTGAGTGTCGCTAGTCTTTATGGGGACAGCCAGAGTTTCCGGTCACTTTGAACTTGTACAGAGAAGCTCCAAAGACCTGCTACGCAGACACATCTGAAAGGTAATAACTATTGTTGTCATGCACTTCTCTTTTTGCTATCATTAGGCAACTTCAGAGTAAAGGTTCCCCTATACTGCTATTGACTCGAGAATTGGCTGGAACGGAGGCTAGCCGTAAACTTATTGTTGGTGTCTGTTACAAACCTCCAGATAGAGGGGGGGAGGAGGAGGCTCAGCTACACTGCCAGTTAGAAACAGCAGCGGAAGCAGGGTAATGTCATCGTTATGGGTGACTTCAATTATCCAGACATAAACTGGGCAAGCGGAACATCCCATTCGTCAAAGGCAGCCCATTTTCTGAACATGTTGCAGGACAACTTCATGGATCAGATGGTGGAGGTCCCAACTAGGAAAAATGCAATCCTAGATTTAATCATTTCTAATAATGGGGAGTTAATTGAGGATATTGCAATTGGGGAGACACTGGGTAACAGTGATCACTATGTGATTACCTTCAATATTGGGTATAGAAACGGGAAGACGGCTGGTAGGACAAAAACCCTAAACTTCAAGAAGGCTAACTCCTACAAGCTGTGCCAGCTCATGGGTGAAATCGAATGGGAAAATGTATTACAGAAACTAAGCACTGACCAGAAGTGGGAATGTTTTAAGAACACATTACTTAAGGCTATTACCAAGTGCATACCTTTGGGGAACAAAATTAAAAGATCAAAAACTAAGCCGGTATGGATAAATAGATCAGTAAAGCAACACATCAAGGACAAGAGAGTGGCATTTATAAAATATAAGATGGAAGGGACGTCATTGGCGTTCGCTAATTACAAAGAATGTAACAAAAGATGCAAGAAAATAATTCAGGCAGCAAAAATAGAGTGTGAAAAACATATCGCCACAGTTAGTAAAAAGAATCCCAATTTTTTTTACCAGTACATAAATAGTAAAAGAGTAAGAAAGGAGCAGATAGGCCCATTAATGGATGATAAAGGGGAGTTAATCACAACGACAGGGAGAGGGCCGAGACATTGAATACCTTTTTCTCATCAGTATACACTCAGGAAAAAGACGGGTTTGATGTAGATAAGAATGCACATAGTTCATCTCAAAATATTCCGCAGTGGTTGACAAAAACCGAGCTACAACACAGACTAGAACTACTTAATGCAAATAAAGCATTAGGACCAGATAACCTGCACCCCAAGGTACTTAAAGAACTAAACCAGGTTATAGCGGGACCATTATTCATCATTTTTACAGATTCCTTAATGACTGGCAGAGTGCCAATTGACTGGCGGAGGGCCTAGTAGAATTTGTTCAAGATAATGGCATTGTAAATGACAACCAGCATGGATTTCGGAAAGACCGTTCTTGTCAGACTAACCTGCTAACTTTTTACGAAGAGGTAAGTAGAGATCTGGATGGAGGGAGGCCACCCCCTCCCTGCCCCCTCCTCGTCCGTTCCGCCAGTCAGCGTTGGAGGATTGGAGCGGGGAGGGGGGGGATCCCTGCAAGGAGCCGTGAGTGACAGTCACAGCTCTCTGCAGGGAGATGATCGAGAAGTGAGGGAGCGACAGTATGTGTTCGCTCACCTCCCGATCTATTGAGCCGACGTGTGACAGTTTCATTGTTACACGTCGGATCGAACTATGAGGTTGAGTGAAAATCACTTACCTTATAGTTCTCCTTTAAGCTGGTTTTGTGTAAACTAAGTAAGAGTTAAAACACATGCCAGTTTCTTTCTTGTTGTTCATGTACAATCAGAGAAATTTCTGTTTACTTCCTGTGCCAAAGGCACAAAAAAATATTAGAGGAAATTTCCCAAAATTAAGGGGAATTCTCCGCTTAGACAGTTGTCCACGAAAAAAGGTGTCACCATTGGAAGATTTGCCCTACCTCTTGTTCTGTGGACAACTCTAAAATGTTGGATTTCCCCTTTCTTACTACATGGCTGTGGTCACCAGCACAAATAAGGCTGGGTTCACACCTAGGCGTATCGAACATGCGCGTTTGTCGCGCGTATCGAATATGAGCATTTGTCGCACATTTCGTGACGCGCGTTTTTACCGATTCGCGGTAAAAAAACCGCGCGACAAACACGTGTTTCCGAGGGCTACTTGGCTGTATCCCAATGGAAACGTGCAACAAAAACGCCCCAAAGAAGCTCCTGTACTTCTTTGGGCGTAGGGCGTTTTGTAGCGCATTCATATGGCCTGTAATACGCCCAGGTGTGAACCATACCCATAGGAAATAATGGGATTTCGGTGTTTGAGCGTTTTGCAGAGCGTTCGAACGCGCTAGAAAACGCCCAGGTGTGAACCAGGTTTAAAGGGGAGAATCTCCCAAGAGGGGGCACAGAGAGCAAAAAAACTTGACAGGAGGTTGAACCTTTCCCTGCTCTAAAACGTAAAAACATGTTTTGCATAGAGATACAATTTAAATAACTTGTTTCAAATCTTATAAATTCAAGATGAAGAACTGCATAAGCAAAGGTTACCCTCAGTGAAAAGCGCATTCCATCATAACCCTTCATCCAGAGATATAAAGTAGGTAGTTGCATTTATAAGCAATTCTTAACTTTCCCCACTTCTGCCCCTGCCGCTCTACTTACTATTGAGGCCACCTATCATATTAAATGATTAACAGGGAAGCAAGATGGTCACCTTTTGGAGGGAAGAACAATTGTATATAGCTTCAGCTCGCTATATATCTGGATCTACTGACATACAGTTTTCATTAAAGGTAACCAAATGGGAACTATGTCAGCCTTACAGTTTAGTGAAAATCGGGAGTAATGGGCTCTGCTCTGAAGCTGGAGGTTGTAAAAAAAAAAAACTCTTCTGCTCTAGAGGACCTGGCCAGATGTGTCAGAGGCATACAAATAATCATGTCTCTGAGGAACACCTGTGACTTCCATTGGTTCCCCCTTCCCAGAGGATCACACAAGATACAGCACGTTCATAATTTCTACTTGACAAGCAATTCAACTGCAAATAGAAAACACAACAATTTGAAGCACATCATGCCCTAGGAGAGCTAAGAAATGAAGCAAGTTAGCTAAAGATTTGTTTGCACTTTTTCATATTAAACAAAATAAACCAATTTAGGTTGTGGAGATTGGGAGAAGGTTGTGGAGAAGTGAACCCTTACATATAACTACACAGATGAAAATCATAACAATAATCAATCAGAGAATTTACAGATGTTCTGCAAGTCTTCATTAAAGTGAACCTGTTATGTTCAGCAATTTGCATAAACCAACATTATCAAGTACATGCAACATGTTCCTTTATGCCTGCAGAGCACCTCAGATCCTGGGCTTCAAGTATCTCTAAGTTGATATTTAGCCCTGGTAGTAATCACACAACTGTAAATTGTTTGTCTGACACAGAAACACAAAAGGGATAATAGTGTGCTAACACTTGGGTCTATTTATATTTTACACATGATTCACAAAGCTTTCACCAAGGATCTTTATCAAATCAAATGGCAGGTAAACAAATGGAAGCAAAGGAAAAAAATATTAAAAATAAGAGGATGGTTTGGATGGTGGGGCCTACAAAGCTGGGGGAAGACCCTTGTCTGTGAAAATTAGCAGCTGCAGAATGCCCACTGTCAGTGCTATATCATTCACAACTGACTTATCTCACACTTTTTAAAGGATGTTTGCCTATGTCTAGGTCTGTCACCAGACCATTCATTTCAACAACAAACTTCCCATAAGATTAAATGTGCATTTAACATATTTTAGTCATGGTACATGTAAAAGCCTCCCTTGTATAGACATCGAAAAGCCCTGAGACTGCTACTGGGTGCCACCATCTTGGATGTGATTTCAGCAGCCCCAGCACACTAAGCTGTCAGTCAAGTGACACTCTATAGAAATACCCTTCGCTCTCCTTTACTTCCCCAGAAGCTACATAAAAATGTATATAGGGAGGTGAGGGGAAGGGCAAATGTATATAGGGAGGTGCAGAAAGTACTTACACATTTGCACTGGAAGGGGCTATAACATGCAAGAAGGGTGGGTTGTACTAGGAAACTGTCTTCCTGAAGAAGTCAAATTTGCTAGCAAATTTAAAAACACATTGCAAGTGAATGAAAGTCATTTATGGAAAGCAGTGGCGTAACAACCGGGGGGGCAGCAGGGGCGCGGGCCCCGGGCGAAAAGTGAAGGGGGGGCGCCGGCCGAAAATGGCACTTTCGGCTAAATGCCGAAAGTGACATTTTCCTGCCGTTTTGTCGAGGCGCCCAGAACTCTGGTTACGCCACTGATGGAAAGGCAAAACACTAAAAGAGATCCGTACCTTTTTCCTTCAAATTTGACAACAAAGGCATCAGAGATCACCCCAAAAGAAACAAAATAATGTAAACATTGGAATGGATCACCATCATTGTTCTTCATTTAAATTAGTAGGCAAGGTTACCATAAATAAAAGCTATAAAATGTGTTATTAGATATGCATTACAGTTCAGCACTTATGCAGCTCAAAACAGGGAAATTTACTAACAGAGCAGATGCAGGAAAATGATTAAGGAAGTCTTAGGAAAAATAAAAATACTATATCTAGCTACATTTGTCAGCTAAATGCATTTTATTTTGCCAGATGGTAATCCGCTAAAGGAAAAGAGGATCTTAGTTGACCATCTGGGCTGCCTCTGCAACTAGCGCTGGTGTCCTATTTAGTAAAAGCAATCTCTAAAAATGTTTGTGGCTTATTTTTGGCATTATGGCAATAAATACCCCAGCATTAGAAAACAAAACATGTATTAGAAGACATCATTAAACACATAATTATAAGCAATTAAACAGATATGTATGAGAATGAATGCTTAGCTGCAAATATAACTGATGATGGTAATATCACACCTCGGCTCACAGACCCGAATAGCATTCGGAAACTCACGAATAGCACAACCGTCAAATACTACATACATACTGGAGCCATTTTTTTTTTCTAATTAAAGGAATAGTCAAAAATAGAGTCTTTGGTTTTTTTTTCAATTAAAGGATTTTATCTAAAAGTCTGGACTTTTTACTAACTATTTGATTTAACCCTTTAGTGAATGGGTAGGGGTACAAGTACCCCTTACTCATTCACAAGGGGGGAGGGCGGCATCTGGATGCCCCCTTATTTAAAGGGGTACCCCGATGCAAATAAGCCCCCTTGCCCGCAGTCCCCCCCAACCACCGGGTCAGGCTTGTGAGGAAGAGGCCCTAGTCCTCCCCATCGGAACGGGGACACCCTCCCAATGCCGAGGGTACGTGGCCTGGTAAGGCGCAGGGAGGGGGGGGCGCTCAATGGCCCCCGCTTTCCTGCCGGGCCAGTGCTCGGATCAAGGGTCTGGTAGGACTGTTAGGGGGGACCCCACATTTTTTTCACCCCATTTTTTGGGGCTGGGGTTCCCCCTTAAAATTCCTACCAGACCTAAAGGGTCTGGTAGGAATTTTGGGGGGAACCCCACGCACTTTTTTTTTGTTTTAACTTGAGGGAGGGTCCCTCCTAAGATTCCTACCAGACCGAAAGGGTCTGGTATGAATTGGGGGGGAACCTCATGCTTTTTTTTTTTTTTCATCTTCTGCAGACTGTAAAAAAAAAAAAAAAAATTTTTCTAATGTCACTTTGCTGCTAACTAAATTTCGTCCAATAAATGAAATTTCGACCGGACTCCCACTAACGAATTTTGTCCGAATCCTGAAACAAATTAAATTGCGGACCCGAATCCGAAAAACTAAATAACGCAAAATCCGAATCAAAACGAAACGAAACTAAACAAATTTTTTGCTGGTGCACATGTCTAGTTTTAACTGCACATGGACAGTAGCTACTTTTCCCACTGTCGTTTTAAAATGGCATCAGGACTAAGCGGCTACTGCAGGTGCCATGCCAGCATGCAGGCTGGAATGGCTGTCTGCCAGTGACATCCGGCATTCAGCATTAAATATAGAAGCTAAAACACTCAGCTCCTGGGCTTCTGCTTTTGCTACATAGCGCTCCATAGGAATGCTTGTAGCAAATCAGTGTAAACGCAATGCTTTTGCATGGTGTTTACATTTAAAGTGAAGTAATATCACGAGTAATGTCATAGCACCCTGCTCTTCCCAGCCCTCAGCTGCCTTTCCCTGCAGCATGAGATCACTTTTATAGTGAGCTATTGCTGAGTCTGATTGCAGCTAGCAATATATCACTATTAGAAGTAATCTGTTGCTGCACAGCAACATGGGGGCGGGGGTCTAGATAAGTTCTCC
>NW_017307209.1:510331-516387 GCF_000935625.1 Nanorana parkeri
GTAAATATTGTTCAGTGCATTAATACTATGAGCACAGGTTGCACGATGATGTTCCCCAGGGGGTGGGTCCATCCAGAAAATCCTGACACTGCCTGAGCTCAGAGGAAGTGGGTTGAATGATGCTGGTTGTCATTGAACCTGGAATGCTGGTAACATCTAGTAGTGAAATGGTATTACTGCTCCAAATTGAAGGTAAAAATTGCAGCAAAAGTCTTCTTTTTTATTTGTATTTATGCTGCCCTTTTACATTCCAAATGAGTTCTCCTTTAATAAAATGTAAAATATCCAATTCATTTTACAAAGTTTTTTCTACCTTCCTATTCACAGCAATGAAAAAGAAAAAAACACTGGTTTACATAGAACACATCCTTAATCAGAAACCAACATTTTAAGGAGACTCTTACAGCAGGTAGATGACATTATTGGGTATATTTACTATAACAATGTACAATGTATTGGGTAATAATTAAATGAAAGCAGCTGTAACCCATAGCAAACAATCAGATGCCAGCAAAAGATTAACTGTAATGAGTTGCTTTTGGATTACTTCAATTTGCACCTTAATCTTTAGTATTTTTGAATAAGTGATACCCTAATATATCCAAATATTCAAACCAAAAAAACTAACAGATTAAATACAGGTTCGCTTTTAGAGAGAACACCACATGTATACAGTATACAGTATACAATGTAATAGTAAATATGCTTTCATTTATTTGTTTCATTCTGTTGAGAGATATACTGCATTTCAGCCTATTGCCTTTAACATATTCTTCAATGGACACAGATAATTCTTATTAGGATTCCTGTGCATGTATTCCGTGTATTTGGTCATGTATCACTGGTTGCATGATAGTAGTTTGTTGCCATAGAAACAGTAGGCTTCTCACCAACATCTAAAGCATGCTTGTTGCTGTAGGCTGAATACATTTGCCCTTTTTTTCTTTTTACCCACCAAAACACAGATGCTTGTAAAGCCTAAAGGACACTGTTAAACCAAGAAAACAATTCAATGTTTTTAAAATGATCAAAGCTGACCTCTGAATATTTTATTTGCAACATTGTTTAACACTTCATTTAAATCAACACTTTCTATTCCAAAAGATGAGCAAGCATGACTAACTCACAGGCATATTGAGGCACCTGCATGTAATATTAAAAGCTTTCTCTAGCACTTTTATACCCGAGCCAGCTTATACAAATGAAAACCCTGCTTTCTATAACAATTGGCGAGCCAACTCCCTATAATACATACGTATTGACTACTGAGGAAGGTACAAACATGCTCTGTACTATGTCTGCTATTAAGAAAGTATTTTACTTTTCCTAAAATGGAATTGTTCCCTTAAGTTCAGCTTTATGGATCATCAAATAGCTGAGAAAGTTGTTAGGGAGTTTAGGGTCTCAAATTTAGGAAGCAAATTCATTTTTCAGAAGTCCCTGGGCACTCGTGTAGCAGGTGCCTGCTATTCAGTTATGTTAGAACCTAGAAATTAATTTAATACAATGAGTCTGTACTTTTTCCATGAAGAGAAAAGCAACAGGTTCACTGCAGAACTCCACAGATGCATATTCTACTTTACTCTCCCGTCACTCTGTCCAGCCACTGTGGGCTAAAGGAAAGACCAGTGTAAGCTACAAGAAACTGTAGTTGTATCTCACATAGGGATAAAACTCCCTGTGCGACAGTGCTGACTGGCCCAGTGCTGTCATCTGAAGTGAGTCACAAGTTGCTCCTTACCCAGAAATAATGGGTATTTCCTTTGGCTTGAACACTGAATGGAGACGTAAGGGAGTTAAGAATTGGTAAGCATATAATGCTGGAGATGGTATGGTTAAAGAGAAACTGATGCTTTGCCCTAAATGGGCCAAAAGACTTATAACTGAGACTGAGCAATAGTCACTTTCCCACACCAGGGAAATCATGTTTTCTTATTATATTCACATATGATAAAAATACTTTAAAAATACTTATTCAAAGTATAAGTGTGATTTTATATAAAACAGCAGGGTGTTTATATGCCTAGCACATCCTGCTAATAACTAATTGTAATCCTGTATGATCATTAAGCAGAAGCAGACGTTTCATTGGATTCCTGTACCCCAAGACAAGGATAAGGGCAGGGTCTGTGGCAGAATGGTTCATAGCAATTAATGGCCATTCCTAACTTTGGCCTTTGTCTTTCTCCCTGCAGTGGTGGTCTTTCCTTGTCCAGTGATACATTAGTGAAGTTGGGATCAGAACGACAAGGTAGCAGCCTTCACACTCTTAAAAACAAGTCAGCAATGGCAGCTCCCATACATTTATTGATTTGAATTATAATATTCTACGGCTGGTAATTATTAAAATTTTCCTGTTCGATTAATCAAAATTTGTTTTAATCGATTAATCGACTAATTTCGATTAATTATAACGCACATACAGATCCAACTACTTTTAGGTAATAGGGCGCATTCTGATTTCTTGTAAAACCACACAAAATGGATCTCTAAGCTGGAATAAAAGTGCTGGTCCAGTATCCACAAATGTATGGGATGCTGACTGGGAAGTAGATACACTTATAGAAAAAAAAAAAAAAACACCAAAAATATTGTTATATCAATCATTATTGCATTCTAATTTGCACTGTTTTAGTTTACAATTGACCCCGTCAGTCACCCTAAAAAAAATAAAAATTTTATTATCAGTTTCCTGCTATAGTAGAGGTAATATACTCACCTATCCGGTGGCCCTTGTCTCCATCCAAGCACTGCAGCCTCTATCAGGCTCATTAGCATTTGACACTTCTGGGATTTGTACCACACTGCACACTGTGGTTCCATCCACTGACCCGTACATCAATACTGTGTCCTGTAGGGGTTGGAGGATTAAACCACAGTGTGTAGTGAGGGATACAGGTATCCAACATTCCTGGTAGTGTTGAAAGCTGAAGAAACTGACAGAGGATGCAGCACTTGAACAGAGAGGTGAGTATATTACCTCTTCTTTTGCAGGGAACTGCCATTAGTATATTTCAGGCAACTGGCAGCTAAAATTGTCCACACATTCGATGCACTCATGAACCATGAGACTCACCGGTCCAAGTGATTCCGTCAGGTAACGAAGGGAAGGGGGAGGAGTCCGGTGACGTCACGGACATCGACGTCACCGGAACTCCTCCCCCTTCCCCAGAGCCACTTGGGGAAGGGGGAGGAGTCCGGTGACGTTGATGTCCATGACGTCACCGGATCTCCGACGGAAGACCCGGAAGCCGGCGGAGAGGTGAGTACCGATCAAAATAGTTTTAAACGATCAAAAAAATTAACGCTTAATCGAGGGATTAATCGTTAATTTCCGCAGCCCTATAATATTCTACTCTGTAAATTTCATCGGGCTATTTAAATGCATTATTATTATTATAATGCAGGATTTATATAGCGCCAACAGTTTGTGCAGAGCTTTACAATATAAGGAAGACATTTACCATGCAATTCAATACAAGATGGTAAGGAGGGCCCTGCCCCTGAGGGCTTACAATCTAAAAGGGAGGGAGAAGTGATTCATGATGAGGTAGCTGTGTGGGGATGGATTGTTTGAGAAATTGATATTTCAGTGGTTAGGTTGAGGTCGGATAAGCTTCCCTGAAGAGATGAGTCTTAAGGGAATGCCTAAAGGTAGTCAGAGTAGGAGATAGACGGACAGGTTATATATGGGGTAAAGAGTTCCACAGAATGGGGGAGACTCTAGTGAAGTCCTGGAGGCGAGCATGGGAGGAGTTGACAAAGGAGCTAGAGAGCAAGAGGTCTTGGGAGGAGCGGAGGGGACGTTTAGGGTGATACTTAGAGACAAGGTTTGAGATATAGCCAGGGGCAGAGTTGTGGGTGGCTTTGTAAGTGACTGTTAATATTTTGAATATTATCCTTTGGGCTATTGGAAGCCAGTGCAGGGATTGATGTTAGGTGGATAAGTCTGGCAGCAGCATTCATGATAGATTGAAGAGGGGATAGCCTGTGTAGAGGTAAGCCAGTGAGGAGAGAGTTACAATAGTCGAGACGAGAGATAACAAGCGAGTGGATAAGCAGCTTTGTGGTTTCACTAAATCTTCACAGATTTATCAAAAGTGAACAGAGAGATGTTGTGACCTCCAAATGGTATTGGGCCCTTAAGTTTTTGGGCCTTAAGTGGTGATCTACCATGAATGGTGCTATTGCAAAGTCATAAACGTAAGTGTGGATCACCAGCACATCGTGTCCTTCTTTATTAGTTAAATAAATACAGTGACGTTTCGGAGTGCTAATGCAATGGGGTCACTGTTTGCCTGATGATGACAAATAAAGAAGCTTGAAGATACGTATGATGTGCTGGTGATACACCAGCAAGATTTTTCATAAGAATGCCTGCTTAAAATAGCTAGTGGGCATGTTTTGGGAGCACACGCAAAGGCTTATTATACGGAAGAGCTAGGGCACACATGGCATTGTGAATGCTTTGTGGGATTTAAAACATTTCCAAGTTAGCTGGCTATGAGCTCCTCTGGGCATATGTTCACGATCATCATGAGTTTTACTCAGTTGTAAAATCCCTGCTAGCCTGTAAAGCAAGGAGATACATGCTTAGAAACAGGCAATTAGAGCCATGGGTAATTAATTTTTATTCGCATAGTCCTAGCCTTAAATGTAAGTGCATATAATACACACTTGTGTATGGAACAGAGGGATACCCTACTTTTTGTGTATCAGAGTAAGGCATCCCTGAAGCATCGCCTAAGATCATCAGTGTGACAAGCAAACTAATGATTTTACTAAATCGAGTTAAGTGCCCCTACAGCTAAGATACAAGAAACAGTTTTCCATGGTTCACAAAAAATAATACAAAGTTTACAATTAAGATACAGCATTTATAAAACCACTAGCTAATAATTCCATATACTACACTGGGGACCAGCATCAACCTCTATCTCATATCTCTCAAGGAGTTCATCATAGCTCCTAACTGTCCCTCTTTTGGGACAAATATCCTCTGTCCCTTTTCTTCTTAGTTGTCCCTCTTTTAAAAAAAAAAATGTTATTACAACAGTCCAGCCCACTTTCTGCCTCCATTCTTGCCTAGGCAAGATTGAGGCGCCCCTGCTCCTGCAGCTTTGGAGGAGGGTGGATCAGGCAGTATGTCATCAGGAGGCAAGTAGAGTAAGAGGTAGTTGACTCCTGATGACAGAAGAAAGTAGGCTGGGGGAGCAGGACCCAGTATGATACAGCAGAGGAGACGATCAAACAGATCAAGGCTAGATTGGCTTTTTACATGCAGAAAGCTAGGAGGTATAGTTTCCTGTGGCAGGGCCTAATAACAAACTGTCTGGCTCTGCTGTCTATCCCTATTGTGCAATATAGCATGAAGGCCATGGAGGAAGAGCATACCTGGGAATCCATTAGCACACATTTATGTCAAAGTGAGACTTCTAAGAATGCACTGTCTGAGAGAAGGAATCTAGGAATAATAATATCACCAGCCTTCTGCAGGCAATAAAAAGCATTTCCTCCATCTCCTTGTCCCTGTTATCACTATGACTGTAACACTGTGATTTTGAAGCAAGCGGGAGAGGCTATAGCAAGGGGGATAATCTGTGTGGGATATTTGTACATGTAGTCAGAGACATGCTTGTACAATGTAATATAACCCATCATTAAAGACCTTCCTGAACAGCAATTTTCTAAATGGATATTTGGCATGTGCTATAAAACTTCATTTATAATAGAGATTCTTTGGAGCAGGGTATTATATATTTTCAAACTGCCATTGTAACATATCTTAGTCACATCTTCCATTCAATTATAGTACCAGCTAAAACATACTTGCTTGGAGTTATCCCCTTCCTTGGGACAGCTGCATCTAAAACCGTACTGCTTGGTGCCCTTGAAGCTGATTTTTGCAATTAAACACATGACCAGTGGGCATAGTTGTCTTCTGTGACATTTTACATACCTAGTGAGTTGCTAGATTTTACATCAAGCAGAATAATTTGTAGAAGATGATAAGGAAAACCAGAAGCCAGTTACAGGAAACAGAAATATATATATAT
>NW_017307209.1:519812-537592 GCF_000935625.1 Nanorana parkeri
TATATATATATAATCACAGAAATTCGTAGAAATCATGTAAGTTGTGCATAAATGTAAAAGTGATAAAAGTACTTCCTGTAGCAGATACCCCTGCTGCAGCAGTGCCTGGAGCCCCTGCTGTTCCTCTACTTTCTGGTAGTGGAGATTAAGTACACGCCCTTTAACCATGTCAGAATACAATTAAAAGTACTTCCTGTAGCAGATACCCCTGCTGCAGCAGTGCCTGGAGCCCCTGCTGTTCCTCTACTTTCTGGTAGTGGAGATTAAGTACACGCCCTTTAACCATGTCAGAATACAATTGAATGTCTGAAAGACATATCAGCAAACCCTAGAATTGTAATAGGGTGTATGCCATCTGTGTCTCTCCTTGGCAGCTCTTCAGGGAGTCACAACCGGTCAATCCGGCGCTGCAACAGTATGAATTAGGGCTACTGGCCTAGACACTACAAATTAGCCTCTCAGTTTCCAGGCAAATGGCCATTATAAATATGTAGAGGTGCCAGAAACTCTTCCAAACTTAATATATAACTAATTTATTACCTCTCACAGAGATCATGGTATTCCCATTGACAATGCCTTTATATGATTTTCCAGAAGTACTGAGCCATCTTTGTTAAGGCATTATCCAGGATTAGCATCTAACTTGTACTTTTTACCTAGGTAGTAAAGAACCACATGCTTCGGAAGTTAAATGCAATACAACCTTAGCATGTGCACATTCCAAATTCTATAGACTTCAGTGGAAGGTTCATCAACAGATAGATAGGCTGATGGTAAGATTTTAATTACAGCATATGGAATTCAAACTACCCATGCAATGAGGAGGGGGGTTGTATGAGAGACTAGAAAGCTCATAAAAAAAAAACACAATGCGCATGGAGGTGTGAACCAGTCCTTTTGGCTGTGATTTACCAACTGTAGTGTGTTTACTCTCTGAGTATTTTTAATGTATGTGTGAATATTAATTGTGTCTCCCTACTGGATTGCTGCTATGCCATCCTAAACCAGATGGTAATACAATGGTACTTTAACCTGGGCTGGCAATAAGACTGGACAAGAGAAGTTTACTGCGTATAGAGGACTATGTTGCATTCTCATTAGATAAACTGTTAACGGCTAAACTGACTTGTTGCTATAGATTACTAATTACTACTATTTACATGCTCTTTGCACAAACCACAGCAGTTGAGGGAGTCCTGTTTACCAGTATTATTTTATTACACTGCAGTTGATTTAGACTCTACTTTTACCAGCAGCTGTTGTACACACAAAATAAAAGTTCATTCATGCCTCATTCTCAAGTTCAAGATTCCATTAGATGAACCTTTGCCTGAGAGTGTATGATGTATTTGCATATTGAAATATGTTCATTTGTCTATTAAGGCTGAGTGAGCGCAGAAAAAAAAATCTAGAGAACAGTTTTTTTCCTATCAGTCTGCAGAGCAGCAGAAGCTGAAGATTTAAATTAAGATCTTTCAATCAAGTATTCTTTTTGGCACAGTGAATGCCCGCAAGTCATGACAGATTCAATAAGGAACAAGCTGAACAGCAGCAACAGCTAGAAAACCTCCAGCTTGCATACAAAAGAAGAGTATGAGGTATTATCTACCTGCTTTTTTCCATTGAGAATTTGGCATCATGGGCTTATGGAAGTCTGTAAAATCATGAATACTATATTTAACAGACGTGCCAATACTAAGTTAAAAGTCAATGGTATTGTGTGCAGGTTAGAATACTGGAATTACATGTATATTGTAAGTATACCATAACCTGGCAAATTTATAAGCAAACCCTTTCCTCAGTTCACAAAATTACATTTTAGAGGTGAGAGGAGAAATGGGGCCAGAAACCCCTTGTCCCTAAGCATCCAATCGGGTTCCCTGATGTCATGCACTTATATTTGCCCCCAGTTCCACCCTAACCAGCCAGTCAGTATAGTCAGTTTAGTCAGTCTCTGCCCAAAAACTGCCCCACTTTCATCCTAGAACTTAACTCCAGTTAAATTAGATTTTCCCTTGCAGTGCGGGATTCACTACTTGTTTATGCCTAGGGGACAGGAAAAAGCTGTTTTACTTACCTGATCCCCTCTCCGACCAGCTCCCTGTGGGCTGCTAGACTGGTCCCCACAGGCTGTTCTCCCCTTCGCTCCGGTAGTCTAAGAACTCCATGGCCCTGCATTGTACATGATGAAGTCAATGGATGGTGCACGGCCCGAGCGGAGGGGAAGAAGAGTAAAGTGACAAATTCCGGGGGAGCGGGGATCCGTTAAGTTAAACAGATTTTTGCTGTCCCCTTTTAATTTTATTTGAGTTGAGCTTTTAAAGTGGAATTAAACCCCTTCGAATTAAAAATAAATAATAAATACACACACTATGTGCCCTAAAATGCTATGAATGTCTCAGTCAAACTAGAATGGTATTTTCACCTTTATTTATTGATGGTCCTTGTAACCCCTCTGATTGCTGAAGCCAATGACATGTCCCTAAATTGCAGAGCTCCTCTTCCTACTTCTTGCGCTCGCCGACGTCAGCAGTGCACTCCGTGCACGCTCACTGCCAAGACCAGAGATTGCAGATTGGATATGAAGAGCTTGTGCCGCTTAAGGTGGGCAGAGCTTGGTTTTAAGTCCACACACTGCACAGAGAATCCCAGCACCTGAGGTGTGCTGAGAATGGTGTGGATACTGTCCATGCGCTACTTGAAGGAAGAGAAATTAAATGTAAGCAGAAAATGAGGATTGTATGTTGCGGAGAAACTAATTGGTGGCTTTAAACCTTTCAAATGAGAATCACTTGCAGAACTGGGTTCCACTTTAAGCAGCCAATCAAGGTCTGATGATTAAACAGAGATTCAACAATGCAGTCATATTTGACCATAATATTTACATGGCCTCTGCACCTTAAATTATAGCTATAGGAACACTGCAGCTGGATTATCTAACCACGTAGATTTAGCTTTATTGCCATACATTTAATAAATTGCCTCAGCTCCCAATTACCACATAGATTACAAGGAAAAGTGGAGAATTGCTAACTTTTACAAGCAAGAGAAGTTGCAAAACATCGCTAAAAATGCTATGCTGGAACTCCTCTAATAGGATGGACTCAATAGGTCGCTATGTAATTCAATCAGCCAGTCACAGGTGTCACTTTCCAGGAACTAAAACAACATAGTGAAAAAGAGTGGCGTCCTCCTCAAATAGAAACCGTAAGCTTCGCTTGCACTAAGACTGCAGAACGGTAAGTCAGTTTACTTAAAGTTGATCTTGCTAGACAGTGGAACAAGTTTTTAGTGAAGAGTGATTTTATGACAAAAAACAAAGGTTTGGTAAACAGATCCTGAGTGTCTGGTGCCACACCCCTGCAATAGTTTGGAAAAGTAGAAGAAACAAGTAGAAGAAACAGTGGGGCTTTTTAGGCACCGAATGGCAAGTCCAATAAATCGCAAAGTCATTTCAATTAGGAATTATTATTTTATCAGATACAAATTGTTTTTGTTTAAAAAAAGCCATAATTTAAAATTTTAGAATATGTAGAGACCTCCAAATACCACTCAGTTCCCTTAGTAGAGGTGTATAGTCATAACATGATTGTGATGATGAATGAAAAACATAGAAACCTGATCAATGATTTGACAATGTCACCGTTAAAAGTAATTATACATATACCAATATCATAATACATAAATAATGATAATAAACCAGTCCAATTTCATATAAGTAGATGATCTTATCTGGGAACAGAAGAGTGGGTGATATTCTACGCGTTTCGCGCATCTAGCGCTTCATCAGGAAGTGGAGGAAATCTTCCAAAAAGCGGGGTCAAAGGATACACACCCGAAATAAAAAGCCAAGCCGGTGAGAACAACACCCCCAAGGCAGTGAGAGATAGATGCCAAAGCTGCAAGAGACCGTATGGGGAAGGCATGATGGAGATAGGGCAATTATCTTAGATCCACAAGCCCATCTAATACAGCCACTGTGTATGGATCTGAATACAAAGAGAGAGGGAACTCAATGAAATGATCCAGCAACCAGCCTCACCATCATCCCCCACAGATGCTGCCAGTGTGTGTGCAGAGCTGTCTCACAAATTGTTTGGTATCTAATAAGATAATAATTCCTAATTAAAAAAACTTTTTATTTATTGGACTTGTCATTCGGTGCCTAAAAAGCCCCACTGTTTCTTCTACTTTTCCAAGTGATTTTATGACGAATATGTCCATGAATAAAACAGCCGTCCCCTTCAGGTGAACTATATAAACTGCAAACATGTTAGGAAACTTCACTGCCAAATCTTATGTTATCTTATGTGGTTTTTTTTTCATTTTCTTTTTTTTTTGCACCGGTCCTGGAGATACTGCAATACCAGGTTGGTGCGTGGAGTGGACAGAGCAAGCTCTTTTTTACCATCTCCCTGTTCTAAAAATCCATTTAATATATGGTCCCCAGATAGGGGACGTATCAGATATTAAACTGATAAGAACAGATTTTTGATTGAACAGATACTACACTTGATCTTAGCCAAAAGGCCGAGAAGCGATATGTTTTTCTGTTCTGACGATAATGGTGATTAACTTTCCAACACATTTATCAAAATTATTGCTAGGTGATTACCTTCTCATTACCATCTGATCAGTCTCAGTGTGGTTGTGAGCTGCATCCTTGCCATCTCTTTACACATCACAATCTCTTTGAAAGGCAGTTTTATTAGTATTTAATTAATAAATGGCAATTATAGTCATAATATAATTTTTTTGTGAAAGTGGTATGTTCTTACTGCTGGTGTACTGTTTGTAAGCTCACACTTGTGCAATACAGCAAAAGTAATTTTAAAATGATTATTCTATAATGCAATGATAACTCTGTTGGTAGCGACTGTGCAAAATGTGAATGATTGTCTCTGTTGTCAAGGCAACACAGAACTGTTTAGAGCATTGTATTTGTGTATAAGAAGGACAGCAACAGAATGTAAATGGGGTTTGTATACATAATACAAAAAATGGGAGTCAAACAGAGTCCTTTTACACGGGCTTTCCGATCAGATCCGCCTGTCAGTTGTTCTGACAGACCTGATCGGATGCCCAATGTTAGTCTATGGGTAGCCAGATCTAAACGGATGGGCGTCTGTTTACATCCAATTACCCTTGGCTCCAGCCAGGTCTGGAAAGACAAACGGATTAGAGTTCCACTTTGCTGGACCCAATCGTGCCAAATCGGGGGTAATCTGATGTAAGCAGACACATGTCCATTTACATCTGACTCCCCATAGACTGACATGGGGTCCAGTCATTCAGCCTTTTCCTCCATCTTGCAATGGAAGAAAATAACGGGACAGACACAGATTTTACAATGGGACAACGTGGAGGGATTCCCTCCTGATCAGACCATGTGAAAGGGGCCTAACATAGCCTATACCTCAAATGCAAAGTCCTAATGCTAAACACGCACAAGCACATAATTTTTTCTGTTATGCACTTTATGCACTAAAAGAATATATGTATTAAAGAAGAACGCCAATAAAAAAAAAATTGTTATGCAATTTGAGTAGCAATTTGAGTCTGAGCTTTCTTTTTCTAAGGTTGTAAGCAAGATGCGAAGTCTGCCTTAGCTAACATCCTGCTTCTGTAGGTCCCAGAGAAAAGAAATAGCCATTTCACAAAATGCAATGAAATCCAACAGCAGCTCCTTACTTTCATCTACACAGGAAACCTGTTCTAAAAAGTAATCAGTATTCATTTAAATTATTCAATGTTGTAATTCCCATTTAAAAAGTAAAGTCATTCTAATAAACACAACCTGATATTATGTAGTTTCTCCTTTAAAGTATCCTGATTTACTAAATTATGAAGCGAAACGATAGTTGGACAAATTATATCACGGTTCAGCTGCAGACTTGCAGCTGAACTGTTACTTGTAGTTCTACAAGTATATGCAGAACTCTTACCCCTGGTTCTGCAGGCATGCAGGGCTGTTGCTTGTCGTTCTCCCTGCATGTGCTCTGTACCTTACTCTTGCACCAGTCTGGCAGCTTTAGGCATTGGCTGACCTCTCCTGCTGTTTCTTATGCAGCTTCTCGGCCAATCAGTGACGTCTGCTTGTGGCCAATCCTGTGGATCCTCCCTTGCTGTCTCTAAATAAACCCAGGGCAGCGCACAGCACATGGCCTGAGCAATGCTTTCCCAAGATAGATGCCGAGCCCCCGGTTGTGAATGAACCTGAATTCCTTGAAGTTTGGCCGTGTACCAACCTTTGGCTTGTCCCCAGAAATCCTTGTCCTCAGTCTGCCCTGAACTTTGACTTGTCCCTGGTGATCCCAGTCTTCTGTCTGTCCCTATCCTTTGGACATTCCCTTGAAATCCCAGTCTTCAGTCTGCTCCTATCCTTTGGATTGTCCCTGGAAATCCTAGTCATCTGTCTGTCCCTGACCTTTGGTTTGTCCCTTGTATGTGCAACCTGTCCAGAA
Source organism: Nanorana parkeri (assembly GCF_000935625.1). Lineage (NCBI taxonomy): Eukaryota > Metazoa > Chordata > Amphibia > Anura > Dicroglossidae > Nanorana > Nanorana parkeri. The sequence goes on from NW_017307209.1 coordinate 526,277, forward strand.
CTCTGGCCTTGTCAACCATTCTTGGCTGTTAGGTGAGTTGGGTGAACTTAGGGATTGTGACCTGGGGTCAGCACGCAGTCAAGCCCATCTCCACCATCAGGAGCTCTGGTGAACAATGGTTCGTCTTTAGATTCCACATCCTGGGGGACCCCATGCCACCTACCTAGCTTTGCAGCACCCTGCCCAGTACCTTGACCTATCAGGCTATTCTGTCTTCCGCCACCTCCTTCAGTTCCCCTGCTCTGTTCCCTGCTTGCACTCCAGCTCTGGGAGTCGTCAGCCTACACTGCTCACGCTCTTTTCTCTAAGTGTCCCTGCCAGTGTAGTAGATATCGTTCACAGACCTTTTTCCAGTTTATTCCCGTGAGCCTCGATCCGTGACAAATTAATTACAGTGTGAGGTGAGGTTAAGTCCTAGGATCACTTCACCTCATTTCACTCCTAAGTAAGTAAAGGTCTCATGCTTTATTCTTTATTCTCGTTCAGCCGATTTCCCCCATCCAAACTAAACAGCATGGATGGGGGAATCCTACCCCTCCAGCCTACCCGAAAAGTGATTGCAGCTGACCAACTGCAGTCATTTTTTTACTAAGAATTCTTAGGCCGACTCTTCTGGCAAAAGTCAATTGACAAATTGACTTTTGTTTAATGCCAACGGGGCCACCCGTAGCTTGAATTTCAGCACTTTAAAGTGATAATAAAATCAAAAGGTTTTAAAGCTATTTCAAGTGCTGACTAAATCACTTACAATGGATGATGCTCCTTGATGTTGAAAAGTTTTAGCGTCCTGCAGAATTAACTGGTCTCCTAAACACTGGCTCTGATACCCTGTTTTGGGGTGACTCCTTTCCCTTGTTGGGTCCTATGGAGCACGCCTGTGTGTGCTAGTAAGTTGTGTGTGTCTACACAAACACACAGGCACTCTCCCCTTCAAGCTGCTCCTTCCTCCTTACTTATCCAAGCTAGTAGCTGGACGGCTGCTGGAAAACGTGTTGTCATTTGTGAGCTTGTATTGGTCAGGGAATTCAGGGAAGCCGAGCTGAGAGAGTTGGAGCTGTTTAGAAACATGATGACTGTACGTTTTTTCTGCAAAAATGTAAAGAAGTACTTTGCGGGGCAATGTGTATTTGTTTGATCCGGATGCATTATTTAAAAACGTTTAAGAGGTTAATGCAAGTTTAAGCATTACCCCTTGAGAAAGAAAAAAAATCTTTACTGAGTAAGACAAGAGATTATCAAGATCCTTTATACTGCTACATGCAATGTAAAATAAAGATGCATAGCAGTATCAATAACCTTTTTGTTTCATACATGGATCAAAATGCTGATCTTGCAAGTGAAAACATTTCACATTTTTTACAATGATAATATTTCTAGAGTCCAAAATATTACAGGTATGGAAAAATGACACATGGATTACAATTGTTTAGTATTTCTTAGTGCTAGCACTAACCAAGAATTACCCAGGCACTAGAAATTCCTTCAAATACAATATAATTCTAACATTTTAGCTCCATGCTAACCAGATCATTCAGTGCCTCCTCCAAGACACTAATGCTTTGCTAGGCATGTTCCCTTTTCATTTATTATCTGCAGTGCCCTCCTTTTCAAGCCAATCACATTCCTTCTCTGAAGACTGCACACTGACCCTCAAGCTGTTTTCTCCAGTTTAGCCCATCAGTCTACACTAGCAGCACTGATCCTATTTTTAGGACATAGATGAAAACAATACTGAATTCCCAGGTCAGAACACAGGAAACTCGCAGTACTCACTTTCCGTCAGATCTCTGACTCCCAACCAGTTGCTGAAACCAAGATGCATTTTTAATGATTCCATTATTAATGGATGAGCTCTACATAGGCTTACTGAAACAAAAATCAATCTGCTGCCACACTATCAACTTCTTCCTTTTCCGCAGAAGAAAACTGATGTAAGCACATATCTGTCAGTGTAATATTTAGTGAAGTTGAGGTTCGGATTAAAGCCAGGCGTATGAAAAGGGGTTCAAAAATGTATTATATTTAATACAAAGGTGTTCTGAAATGTATACTCTATAACTTGATGACAAAGTTGGGAAAGCCTGCAAGAGGCATCCATTTAATTAGATATTGCACAGCACCGGCAAGCACAAATCGTATAGATCTTATATGGGGGATATTTATAGCTGCTGTTTTTATTTGTCAGTTTATACAAGTGTGAAATGCCAATCAGAGAAACAAATTCTGTGAACTAAGAGCTAAGCAGCTGGCAAAGCACAAAACAATTATAGAACAAATTACACCACCTTGAGGAAAGCTCCTTTCTTAGCTTCCTGCTATTATAAATACTGGGTTATACCTGGTTGAGAATTAAAGTAGTTCTTAAGTCAACACATATACTATCCTGTTATAACATCAGCATTGTAATAGGAATACATACTATAGATGTTTTTGATAATGTGATCAAAGCTTACTTACAAAAATCCCTTTAACCACTTCAAGACCAGGTGTTTAGACCCCCTTCCTGGCCAGGCCATTTTTCAGTATTCAGCGCTGCAGTACTTTGACTGACGTTTATTCCGTCATGCAACGCTGTACTGAAATGAATTTTATACCATTTTTTGGGGACAGATAGAGCTTTATTTTGGTGGTATTTAATCACCACTGGGGTTTTTATTTTTTACTATAATTAGGAAAAATTAAAGAAAATTTTGAAAAAAAAAAGTTTTTTTTTACATTATGTTAGGAAACACTTATTATTACCCAGTTTTTTGGAAAAAATATAAAAGTCAGGGTCACGTCGGATAAATAGACACCAAACATGTCAACCTTTAAAATTGCGCGCACCCGCGAAATCGCAGAAAACTACCATACCCAAAATTGGCCATAGGCGACACTTTAAAAGCTTTTACCGCTCATCAGTTTAGTGTTACCAGTGATTGATGGCCCTAGACTTATTGCTCTCACTGCGACGTTCGCGGCAATATGTAACATGTGCGGCGTAATGGGCGCAATCGTCGTTTTTGCACGTATGCACCCCCGACGCATGTTTGCATGATTGATGATACATTTTTTTTGGCGGGGGGAACTTAAATTATTTTTTCCTTTTTTTTTTTTTTACTAAACTTTATTGCTATCACATACGAGGCTAATAAAAACCCCCTATGTGATAGCAAATCACAGTGTGCTTTGTATCTCTTTCCCTGTTGCTTGATGTAATGCAATCTCAATTTCTCAAGACTACATAGCCCATCATGCATTGCTTCCAGCAAGCAATGATAATGTTACATTGTGGGAAATTTAGACGCTGAGTTGCAGTTCTCAGTGAAGGTAGGCTTAGTTAGAGTGGTGACACAAGGAAGTGTATAGTCACAGGGCTGAGTGACATTTTGTCATTGCATTGAGGAAGTACATCCTATCGGCATCTTCAATAAGTAAGTTTACAAATTTCTAGATCGATATGGTTATTAGGAGATAGATAGAACTTAAAGTAGAATTAAAGTCTTTTTTCTCACATATACTTACTGCTAGCAAGCAGTAGATATATGCAAAAACATTTTAAAAAATAAAAAAGTTACCAAATAGTTAAATACTTACCTCTGTCACCGCCACAGCATCCCCAAACTGCTGTACAGCAAGATATGGGCAGGCGCATGCGCAGTGGAGATCACTGGCGGGGAGAAGAGGAGAGACTCAATAGAAGTCAATATACACTGGACAGACACCGTGGGACCCAAGGAGTCTGCGCTGGATCAGAGACCGGCACCAGCGCTGGAGGGACTGCTGCAAACTAGTGGAAGGAAGAAGATGATCGGATCAAGAGGCATCATTTAAGGTAAGTCCCTACAGCAGGATTGGGGGGGCAAAAAAAATAGACTTTAATATCACTTTAATTCAATGTAGAAATACATATTTCTTTTAGTTTTTGACTATAGATGCCCTTTAGGGAAAAAGCATAGACTTGTATGGACCACCCATACACTCACTCAGGAACGTATGTACGGGCAGCACTTTGGGCTGTTACAAACACTTGTTTGAACTAAAGACTACATTTTAATTTATTGAAAGTGTTGGGAGGGGGAGCTAAATTTTTTGGAACTTCATTTGCAATTTAAACTTTGAGACGCATACTGAAAGTATATCCCTTCTGTTCAGTATTTTTTCATCAAGGCATTTCTGTAGAGCACCTTGGTCCCTTTTTAAGGGCAAGTTCACACCAGCCACAGTGCGTTCCGGCCCGATTCTGCCCATAACGCACTGGATCGCATTGCGACTGGTTCACTTTGTTGTGGGGTGGGAGGGGCTTGGCGGTGCATTGAAGTGAATGGCACCGCAGCCACGCCCTCAGGCCGCAATGCGATCGGCCCACATGGGAACGCACGCCCCACAACAAAGTGAGCTGACAGCAATGTGATCCGGTGCGTTCTGGCCAGAATCGGGCTGGAACGCACTGTGGCTGGTGTGAACTAGCCCTCAGAGAACTGGTCATGTGTTGCATGTATGACAAGTTGGTAGTGTTAGAACTACATACACATGACACGCAACTTGATTACCAAATTTCAAAAATTAAAAGGTTTACCCTTCTTCTACTACGGCTGCTAATACAAAACGACATAAATCTGGACAGGTGACAAACAGCTAAATACATGCAGTGCAATTTTAGAAATAGAGCACATGATTAGACCTTTAAAAGGTATTGCAGACTCACTTCAATTTGGTAGATCGCTTACATTGTTCATTTTGAATGTAACTGGCCAGACTGTGCTTCATCAAAAAGACATCCATTGCCAATCAGCATCTGACAACATCTGACCACTACAATTCTGCCCTGCAGCTCATGTAACTTTTGAAATATGGCCAGCCAAAGATGACTAGCTTTATAAACCAAGAAAATCCATATAGAGCCTGGCAAGCTGTCAACTACTTTTTTACTGATCAGTTCAGCCTGCATTCACACCTAGGCGTCAGCGTTTTTGCGTGCGTTTTGGCCTAACATGTTTTAGACATGCGCAAAAACGCACACAGAAATGCGCAAAGCACTTGTGTCACGCATTTTTCAGGCTTCTCCATTGAAGTCTATGGGGCCAAACGCGCTGCAGAACGCCCCAAAGAAAAAAAGGCTCATGTTCATGTGCTGAGCAATTTTTTGCGCGTCTTTGTGCACGACAAAATGAGTAGGTGTGAATTGGGGCTAAAGGGTACTTCTCCCAAAACACTTAGGCTCCATTCACATATAGCGTTTTCCGTGCGGAAGGCCACGCGAGACAAAAACGCTAACATTTTTAATCCGCACGGATGCCACTACAAGGTGCTTGTACTATTTTGGGGGCCGCAAGCTTTCGTGCCGTGCGGTCGCCGCAATAGTCTGAACAATGCACAATAAAGTGCATTGTTTTCTCTGTTTTCTCCGAGCATATCCGTACAGCCGTATACGTGCGGACAGCAGCTCCAGTGTGAATGGAGCCTTAAAAGGTGCTACAGCAAAGGTAAAAGACAGCGTTAATGTAAAATGAGTAGTGTTTAAATGACATATATAATAGGATTATTAAGGCTCTTTAAAGGAGAACTATGGGGTTAAGGCTTTTCCCCATAGTTCTCCTTAGGGTAACGGGAGGACACAAACTAGCATCCTCCCGTCACCCTAGGCCCAGTATCAACTGACCTATCTGGGGTGGAGATGTGGAAATATGGGACCTCATCCATTTAATGTAAGCCTATAGATAGGAGCTAGCAAGGCATGTGGCAGAAACAGACGGTGGAGTGACCAAGACCCGCTGGAGATTGGTGGATGACCGTCTGTATGCCCCCTCCCTACTACCTTTTCGTCTTTTATCTTTTTTCCTCTCTCTTCTTCTCCCCTCTTTCTATCTCTCGTCCTCCTTCCACCATTCTCGCTCATTAGTATGGATATGCTATATGTTTAACGCTCTCTGATCATACATGGTCTTTGACTTCTACGTTGTTTACCCTATGATACTTTACTGCTATAGTGGATTTCCTTGACCTGCTTTCTTGTACACTTATTTTCCTACTGTATTGGAAAAAAAAATAACAAAACATATAAAGAATTTATAAAAACAAAAAAGCAAGCCTGTCAGAGCTTAATGTATTCACGGACACCTTTCTTTACAATTGAGTTTACAGGCTCGTTTCTGAACTCATTTTAGAATTCTTATACTTTGAAGAAACAGCTCACAAACAAATATCACGCATGCTACTTTGCATTCATTCACTATGCTGCTATCTCCATTCAGTGTAGATGGAATAGTGAATATCAGACATTGCTTAATGTATGCAGATTCACTGATGTTGGCAATGCGCCTGCTGTGTACATGGACATTACCATGTGCAGCCCGATGGTGGATAGGACCTACTGGCTGGTATCAACTTCTATTCTGTGCTGCCTGTTTACACAGCAGGGGTGCAGTCCATAGGATTCAACAACAGCAACAAGTCAGACACTATCTTTCACTTTTATAGGCTGGCCATACACTGGCTGAATTTTGGCCAAGTCTTGCTAACTCAGCTGAAATAGGAGCAGTGTGTGGCACCCACAAAAGTTATTTTTTTAATCGACTTTTATCAAAGGAGCGGGTCTAAAAATTGCTGGCCAACCAGTGACTGCAACCAATCAGCTGCTGTTTGGGTATTCTGACAGTGGCACACCTGCTACTATCAGAATAAAATAGCCCAGCAAGAAAGGGGGGGGGGGGGGTGTAATTGAGAAATTTTTCTTATTCAGCTGACAGACTTGTAGAAGCATCAATGGCAGAAGAGACTGACACAGCCTATTCTCTCATAAAAGAAAAAAAAAAGAATCAAGTAAGCACTTTAAAAAAAAAAAAGACAACTTCCACTTTAATTATTGAGAGCTGTTTTATTATACCACTTCTTTGCATGAACAAGAGTTCTGTAAAGTAAAGATTATGCTAAAAAAAACAACAAATGTAACTGATATAAATATAATCATTGCATGCTAATAATTGCTATTTGTCTGCTGTTATCTTTGAACTTTAGCTTGAATAAGATTCAGTGTCACATCACGCTAGCACTAGCAGTCACACCCTTGTTTATAAGTTAAACAGAACAATACATAAATGAAGCTGTGTATACTCAAAGGCATGGGAGGCTCTCTGTCTCTTCTGGAAATAATGTTTGGTCCATGCTGCATTTGTAGGCAAATAAAGCCCATTCTCTTGTACTACAGTCAATAAATTGCCTTGTATAAACCAATGAGGCCAAAGCATTATAACAGTGCATTATAAAATTATTAAAACGTTTATGCCCCCCAACAATAACACACAAAGCACATCCTGAATTTCAACTATAAGCTTTCTTAGGCAAGACTGCATGAGGAATTGAATACCCAGAAATGTGATACATACAGCACACACCTAGCCCTGCAATATAAATCCACCATACAGCTTTTTCTCTAGTACAGGTCTTGGAACCTGTCACTAGTCTGGCACAGTAGCTCTTCCCTAATGCAATGGTAAGCTATACCATAGAAGTTGAGTTGGTACATTGAAATATTAATAGTCCTTTCACATTGTTTATGGATAAAGGAGGGATTGCCATAATGATTACACCACTTGAGCTAAGCCTATTATGTTATGATTCCAAATAATTACAAAGAGTTTTTGCAACCATGTTATGTGTCCTGATCCACAGGTACTTAGATATTAGAGAATAAAATAGGGACTATGACCAAGGCTATTTATTACTTTATAAACTCCTTCTGCAAGCAATATTATCTGCAATATTATATCATTATTATCTGTTAAAAGGAAAAAGGGCAGAACAGGGAATACGGAAAGTCAAGCTCTGTGCCGCCTGTGCGAGTGTGCACACAGAGCGGCTTCACATCCATATGTAGTCCCTGGCGGAAGCATGTACACTGTGGTGGCTGCAATGGAGCTTTATAGAGACACCAGCAAGTGAATGTAGCCACCCAAAAAAATAGAAGTCCCCTGCAAGCGATCTGTCAAATACATCTCTGAACAAAAAGACTGAGCATTTAAAAATCAAAGTAAGTGTGGCTACAAGAATGTAAATGTGAGTTTAATAGGACTTTGAAGCTGAACTCGACCCATACTTCCTGTCCATGAACACATTGTTAACATAACTATTTTATTCTGGCCTATTTTCTTAGTAAATTACCTTGTAAAAGTTTGTGACATCATTGCTTTGCATTAGAAACTGCATCTATGCCTGGGCTCCAGGAGGAGGTATTAGAGAAGTCACTTCCTGTTACTGTGCAGGACTGCTGGAACAAAATGCAATTCCCATGATGCACTGGGAATTTCATCCAGCAATGGGTGTTAGTATAAAGCTTTTTCTGCTCAAATCCCCGGGCCTGTCAGTCAAAGGGGGTGATTTAGTAACCTAAACACACGCACGCACCAGGTGCGTGTGATTTTCACACAGCAAAACTTATTTATCAACCAAAAAGTCTCTAAAAGCATAATTCCACTAATGCCATATATGGAAAAATCATGCACATGATGCATATATAATGCTGCTTCTAAGTTTACACAAAAATGGTTAGCTCATGCATTTACATTCCTGCATTCATCAACGCAAGCAACACAACATAGAGCTAATTTACACAACATCACCTTGCAATTCATGCAAGGCTTTGCACAACACACCTGCTGGGTGTGTACACACTACAAAGGTGTTTAGATTCCACCCATAGATCATGCTGGGAGGGAACACACTACAGAGGTGTATACATGTTCGTGGTGTGTTTATAAGGTTAGTAAATCAACCCCAAAGTGTTAGGTCATGGTGGGCAAGACAGACCAGGAGTTTCCCAGACTGTCCATCAAATTTGGCCATGTTGGTGGTCAGGACCTATCAAAAGTGGTCCAAGGAAGACAAAACGGTGAACCAGTGAGAGGGTCATTGGCGGCCAAGGCTCATTGATGCACGTAGGGAGTGAAAGCTGGTCCTTGTAGTCCGATCCAATAGAAGAGCTACTGTAGCCCAGATTGCTGAACAAAGAAATGCTGGTTCCAATATAAAGGTGTCAGAACACACACTGCATCCCAGTTTGTTGTGTATGGGACTGCTCAAAATCCACAATAACACTTTTGGTAGGAAGAAATACAGCCGGGATATTACATGTCGGGTGGCCCAAGCAAGGAACTGGCACAGTGGCCAATGGTCTTACAAAGAGGAAATAAGGTACACTGAAACCTTACTATGCAGGTTTTGTAACAGTAACCTCACAGTGGCTTTAAGTACAGTACTAAAGAATATCATAATGGTTGAAGGTGAGCAATGGTATTTCTAAAGCTGCTTTAAAATTTCTGGGGTTCAGCTTTAACCATATAGTTTGTAAGAGCTGTCATAAACACAAGCACAAATACCACACCTTTGTAGATTCACCCTTACAAATTCTAATGGGAACGTTACTGAAAATATTTCATGCTGTCAAAGTTACAAAGCAGACTATAATAAGTGCACTTTCCTAAAAAGCTGTCTCGATACACTGAACATCAAATCTAGCTTTTCTTACTTGTCAAGGAGAAAACAGGAGTCTACGACAAAAGCTTTGAGTGGAAATGCAGCAGGTGTTGAATTATTTAACAGATTAAATGGAATGGTTGCCACATGAGATGCTCAGCATAGCAAGGTCCAATCACCTATACTTGAAACTAATGTGTTTTAACTCTTAACGTCTGGGATAAACTTTCAATCACACACAGACGAACTATTAACAATCAACAGTTGTTTCTACTAAGGACAGGAGTGTCTTCGAATGTATGTCCTGCCTTCCAAGTAGGTCATCTGTATAAAGAAAGATCTTTGTCATTTTTCCATTTCTTAAAAACAACAAACTAAAGCCATTATACTCCGATTACATGCGCTTTAACAATTCACCAACCATCACTTTTAGGGTTTGTGGCTTGCTTCCTATGTGCATTTATAAGTATTGTTTACAGATCTGAGTAGACTTGCATGGAGCAGTAGTCACTTGCATTTATGTTTCTTGTTGCTATGTTGCAAAACATGATCCCAGTGCAAGAACAAAGCAATTTGCTTTATGCACTATGAGTTGTGATTCATTGCAACATGCTGTAGCGCATGTTAATAGAATACAGTCTAAATACATGTTTATGAACGCTAATGTTTTAAAAATATCAGAAATTAATACTGAAATTACATTAACATGCGAAGGCTATTTGAGATGTTAGTGATTGGTTCTACATATACTTGAATGGGCTAGCTAGACAACCCAAAAATATTATTTTTGTTTGGATATATTATAGTTTCTTCTATTACAACTCCTGGCTCTGCCTCCTTTTTCTTGCTACGCCTATTACTACTCCTGATGAAATTGAAGAATCCCCACCCATTTCACGACCACTCTAAAACAAACAAAGAGACAGTGAGAGTGGGTTCCTCTTATAATGCTGAACTTATGCATTAAATGAGACATAAACTTCCAAACGTTCTACTTATGGCAGATGTAAGCTGGGCTGACATCCCCAGAGGTGAAGGATTGCCAAAATGGGCATGGCACATAAGCTTTATTACACTTCACAATGCTTCATTTACAGGCATCCCCATTTATGAAGCTACACATCTTCCATGTATAAATATGCAGCTCTAAAAACTGCTACTGAGAACCTGGTATAACCCCCAGAAAAGTCATCAACATCCAAGGGATGCAGTACATAAGGAAATATAGCTCAGAGGCAAGAGATGGTTACATAATGTTTTATCCAGGTGCAATAACTTTTTAATTAATTATGGCCAACAAAGATAATGCATAGTTCTGTGTCAGGTTATTATGAAAGTGATTAGTAAACTAATTATAGGATTGATTTTAGGATAGAAAGGTCTCCACCAATATTAATAAATCCAATCATCTTCATCTGTATGGTGCATGAAGCAGCCACACCAGTGCATCAGGTTTATATGAGAGCTTTTGCATCTCTCATACAGATAGAGTCCAGATTAGGGGATCACTTTTAATAGTCCAGCCAAGCCTTCTCATACATGTAAACCCTGGGGTTTCTCCAGAGGTTGTTAGGATTTCCCTGAAAAATAATCAATCTCTGCCTCTCAGATACAGTAAGTAACCACTAACACCAAAGATCTTTTTACTATCTGTAAACTGGCAATTTGTTCCCACTGACCTGCAATATATGGGACATTCTCCCCACTGATCTCCAATCTAAAGGTGCCCATACACTGCTCGATTCTCGTACGAGAATCGGGCGAAATCCTGCGATCGTACGAGAATCGAGCAGTGTGAACTAAGACGTGCGACCGTTTCTACTGTACGGTCGCACGTCTTTTGTCGAGCCAACATGCTTGAAAACC